>NW_027192208.1:442984-679117 GCF_041956535.1 Calcarisporiella thermophila
GGTCGCGGGGGGGGGGGGGAGGAAGTTTGGACAAGGGCGGGGCAGGTTGGCCCGCAAGAAGCCCAGGAAACAGAGGGCGGAGAGGGGGAGGGGGGGAAGAATAACAACAGCACGGCAAGCTACATGCGGGGAAATTACTGGCAAGCAAGGCGACTATCCGGGAAATGGCAGGGCTGGGTGTGGAGAGAGCGCTAGAGCCCGCTGTTCCGCGGACTTCAGAACACATTTGACGGCGGAAGGGAGGGCTGCTTGCGTGCGCTGCTGTGTCGTCATTGCCATTGCACAGAGGTCATCGACCATGTCGCTGAGCTGCTGGAGTGTTTTTTGCTCAAAGTGGAACAGTTCGTGCGCCTTGCAGATTGCATTGCATCACCACTGTTGTGAAATGATCGAGTGGCAGCGCCCAATCGCAGAGGCCCGTTTTGAACTAATTCATTCAAGAACTCTAAACTGGCCGACTTTTCATTTCCCCTCCTCCCCACTTTTTTGTGCGGCTCCAAATCCTTGATTTCTCTTCTCCACATTTCGGCCTCTCCTTGCTGCCTCATGTTTTGCTCCGACTAGCCAGAATCCCCTCGCAACCGGAATGGAACTCGATCTGGACTGGTGCTTGACCTGCTTCCGGAAGACTAAGGTAGGTTGCCATGCCGCGCTCTGCCCATCCGCCCGCCCTAATCCTTCCCCAATGCTAGAATGGGAGCAGCTACTGTAATGACCAATGCAGACGCAATGACCTCGTCCCCTCCCCAATCAACACCCTGCCCTTTGCCTCCTCCCCCCCGCGCACATCCCCAGCAGCCCTGAGCCCTTCGTTACCATGCTCCTACGACGATCCCCCGCTCTTCCCCTCCAATTCCTACTCTCAACCCTCCTCCGCATTCCCCCAGCCGCTGTCCGTAAAAACTATAACCCCCCCGAGCTCCTTACAAAACTACGGCTTTCCCGCCTATTACTCGAGGCGGCCGTCGTACTCGCGTGCGATATACTGCAGGAGGGGCGACGAGCGGCGGCCGTCGCCCCCCTCCTCCAGCGGGTCCTCAAGTAGTTCTGAAGGGAAAAAACTGCACCAATATACGTAATACCTGTCGTGAGTGCTGTGCTGTGAGCTTCTGTTTTATTATTTTTTTTGTTGCTTCTCCTTCTTGGAAGAGCCTTCACCTACATAACTGTTCTTTCGTTTTGTTTTAATATGTTCTTGTTCACAACTTTTACTCTTTACTTCCATTTCTATATTTAAATGTCTTTTTCTTTCCTGAATATAGTACATATCATGTCCGTTTTCTTCATAACCAACAATAAGAATGTCTATTGCAATTTAAGTTTGTCTTTTATGTCCTAGCGCTCATCCAGGCTCCCCCATCAAAATGCTCCAAAAGAGACACTAAGCCACCCCTCCCCGAACCCTAATCGCACTTTGGCCAAACTTCCTTATCCATCCCCGCTAATATAGAAGCCGCCTTTCCAGTCACGTTTCCTTTTTTTTTTTTTCACTCTCGTCGACAGCCGCAAGCATACTGGAAAATGTTGCGAGCCAAAACAGTCCTTGTTCGAGCACCCAATGCAATAAGAAAGCTTTACGGTAAGAAGACCTATTCGGCCAGGTTGACCCCGGATTTCCCATATCCTCACATGAATTTTCGCCTCTCTGCCTCTATATGGCATCGCAGTCTCACGCCGGCATGTCTCGTTCTCAAAGGCCGAAGAGGTGGAGGTTTTTGTTGATGGGAAGTCGGTCAAAATTGAGCAAGGTGCTGCAGTTATCCAGGCCTGCGAAAAAGCCGGAGTGCCCATCCCGAGATTTTGTTATCATGGCAAGTTTTTTTTTCCTTCGGCATTGTACATGGATGGTAGTTGATGTTGCTCCTTCTATTTGACATTTTAAGAGAGACTCTCCGTGGCCGGCAATTGTCGTATGTGTCTTGTAGAAGTCGAGAAATCCCCCAAGCCCGTCGCATCTTGTGCATTTCCGGTGATGCCTGGCATGAAGATCAAGACCGACACCCCGCTGGTCCATCGCGCACGGGAGGGAGTGATGGAATTTCTGCTGGCAAATCATCCGCTTGACTGTCCTATCTGTGACCAGGGCGGGGAATGCGATCTGCAGGATCAGTCTGTGCGCTATGGGTCCGATCGGGGAAGGTTCCGCGAAATCGTCGGGAAGCGCGCCGTGGAGGAGAAGGACTTTGGGCCATTTGTGAAGACGGTGATGACGCGCTGCATCCACTGCACCCGCTGTGTGCGCTTTGCGAATGAGGTGGCGGGCGCGACCGAATTGGGGACGAGCGGCCGCGGAAACGACATGCAGATCGGAACCTACGTGGAACAAGCCATTGACTCGGAGATGAGCGGGAACATCATCGACCTTTGCCCGGTGGGCGCGTTGACCTCCAAGCCCTATGCATTCACCTCTCGACCCTGGGAGCTGAACAAGACCGAGACGGTGGATGTGATGGACGCGATCGGGAGCAATATCCGGGTGGACTCTCGCGGTGTGGAGGTTATGCGGGTGGTCCCCCGCCTGAACGACGAGCTGAACGAGGAGTGGATCTCGGACAAGACGCGGTTCGCCT
Organism: Calcarisporiella thermophila; assembly: GCF_041956535.1. NCBI lineage: Eukaryota > Fungi > Calcarisporiellomycota > Calcarisporiellomycetes > Calcarisporiellales > Calcarisporiellaceae > Calcarisporiella > Calcarisporiella thermophila. The sequence goes on from NW_027192208.1 coordinate 445,555, forward strand.
ACGATGGCCTGAAGCGGCAGCGCCTCAACATGCCCCTTGCTCGGCAAGGCGGCCAGTTTGTGCCAGTGAGTTGGGAGCAGGCCCTCCAGCTCGCGGCGGAGAAGGCCCATGCCGCCAAGGGCAACGAAATCAAGGCAATCGCGGGGCATCTGGCCGATGTGGAGAGCATGCTTGCGCTGAAGGATCTGCTGAATCGCCTCGGCTCGGAAAACTTGGCCCTCGATCAGCCGCTCGGGGACAAGCCCCCCGCCCATGGCGTCGATTTCCGTAGCAACTACACCCTGAGCACCACGCTCGCGCGAGTCGAGGATGCGGACGCGGTGCTGCTGGTGGGAACCAACCCTCGCCACGAGGGTCCCATTCTGAATGCGCGCCTTCGTAAAGGATACCTGCACACCGGCGCCGACTTGGCCCTGGTGGGGACCCCCGTCGACTTGACCTACGAGTACGCCCATGTTGGGGAGCGCAGCCGAGCCGTGGAGGAGGTGCTTGAGGGGGGTCAGCATCCATTTTCCAAGCGACTGGCGGAGGCGACCCATCCGATGATCATCGTGGGGAGCGGCGTGATGGAGACCCCGGACGCCCCCTATGTCCTCTCGAGGCTTGCGGAGTACGTCGATAAGCATCGAGCACGCTTCATTCGGGATGACTGGCGAGGATTTAATGTGTTCCAGCGAGCCGCGGCGCGCACGGGTGCCTATGACCTGGGCTTTGTCGCCTCGAAGGAGGCGGAGGGTGTGGACGCCAAATTTGTGTATCTGCTGAATGCGGACGAGATATCCGGCAAGGAGCTACCGAAGGAGGCCTTTGTTGTGTACCAAGGCCACCATGGCGATACTGGGGCACAGTATGCCGACCTGATCTTTCCCGGCACCGCTTACACCGAGAAGAATGCAACCTACGTCAACACGGAGGGGCGCACCCAGCTGACCAGAGCGGCAGTGTCGCCTCCAGGAGCCTCCCGCGAGGATTGGAAAATAATTAGAGCATTCTCTGAGGTGGTGGGAGCGACGCTTCCCTACGACGACATCTACAGCTTGCGTGAGCGGATGGGAGAGATTGCACCGCACTTGGTGCACTACGGCGTAGTGGAGCCGAGCGCGGTCGCCGAGCTGGCCGTGAAATCGCTGGTGAAGGAGGGGGTGAAGGCAGAGGACATCGCGTTTCGGCCGGTCATCGAGGACTTTTATCTGACGGATCCGATCTCGCGCACCTCTTCGAACATGGCCAAGGGCTCGGCCTACTTCACCAAACGGACCGCCAAAGTGGGGGAGGACGCCGGAGACGAGGTGCGAATTGCCGTTTAGATTTTTTTTTTTTTTGCACTCAGACCCGCACATACAACCTGTTGTAATATTTCATGGCTCGGGTTTTCTCAAGCCCTTTGTTGATTCACTGCCACCCTGTTGCCCTCCCCACTCCCCCACGCCTTGCCCCCATTTCTCTTTTGTTTAAAACCAAAATTCAACCCTCGAGGGATGGATGCCCATATATTACTGCAATGGGTTTTCTTGCTAAATAGATGTTTTTCGTACTTTATTTTGATCCTCTTAGTTTAATAGGGCAAATGATGTCAAGACACTTGTGTGCACAAAAGCTCCAAAGGAGGGCCTCTTCTAAACCACGAAAATTTGCCTATTGAAATCTCAGAAAACCCAGCGGCTACTGGGCGCAAGTATCGTGTGCTATTCCTTAGAAGCATGCTTCAACACTTGGCGTGTGCAATGCTCTAGACCTTTTTGCTCCAAATAAGCCTCGCTCGAATCTCCCCCTCCTTCTGGGTGTCTTGAACGGGGGAGGTTGCCTAATGCCAAACCTCTCGTCTTCGCTCATTATAATGAAATTCTTGAGCGCCAAGCCACAATCCAGGCCAATTGGTTTTCAACGCGTCTATGGCCTCGCTAATCCCTTATTAACTGTACATTCAATGAGACCATGGCAACAAGAAATCGCACCATTCTATTCCTCCAGTACCGCAACTCCCTCTCTCGGCCAACGAAGAGTACCCATGTTACAGCCCCAAACGCTAGCACGGTCTCGCTTGAAGAACAGGCGGGGCTCATGGAGAGCAGCGATCATGTAATAGAGCTCTCGATTCTGCCGCCGCGGTGGGTGGACATTGTCGACGAGGTCAACGATGATATCAAGGGAATTGAAAGTGATAGTGAGTAGCAGTTCTTTTTCCCCCCTCTAAACCAGATCGCTTGGATGGGTCGGAATCTGATCGTATGTGTGCGATGGATAGTTACCCAGCTTGACCAGATGCATGCAAAGCATTTATTACCAGGCTTCGATGACAGTACATCCGATGAGATTGCCATTGAGCGCCTCACCGATGCCATCACAAGGGTAAGAGCCTTGCTTTTTATCGACCACACTTTCTGGGCTAGTCTCTCATTGTTAAAACCCTATATATTTTCCCTCAGCAATTTCACACGACCCAGAACAAAATTAAGCGGATTTTCCAGGAGGCCCGATCTGTACCAGGCGCATCGGCCAATGAGGACGCCCTTGCCCGCAATGTTCAGATGGCACTAGCTTCCCGGCTCCAGGATGTCTCCTCACGCTTCCGCAAGAAGCAGTCGGCCTACATGCAGCGTATGCGTGGACGGGTCTCCCGCAATAAGGACTACCTTAGCTTCACAGAATCTGGGGGCGACACCTCCGAGATGCTTCTGGAAGACGAGGAGGGGCATGAGGATGGGTTCACACAGTCTCAGCTTGAGCTGGTGGAATCCTCCAATCAAGCCATCACCCAGCGGTCGCACGAAATCGAGCAGATTGCAAAATCGATCTCGGAGGTGGCAGAAATCTTCCGGGAGCTGCAGACCATGGTCATCGATCAGGGGACATTGCTCGACCGAATCGACTACAATGTGGAGATGGTGTCTACCCATGTCAAGGAAGCATCGAAGGAACTCGATCAGGTAATTCGGATCCGCATCCCCTCTTTTGCATAGCATCGCTTGCTCATCCTGCTTGGACTTGTAGGGCGCACTATACCAGAAGCGAGCACGGAAGCGGCAGATCATGCTGCTGCTGATCCTCCTAATCATCGGGCTGATCATCGTGCTGCTGTTCAAGCCACGGCGATAGCCGGCACTTCCCCTTCCCATCCACTTTGTTTTGGTGACGTTCTTATTGTTCATATTGCTTGTTTTCCTCCTCCCGATTGTACTTTTGCCTCGTTTTTATTATCTTCTGCTTTTGACGCGTTTTTTGTTTGGATTCGGAAAAGTAAAAAGGCACAGCGACTCGAAGGGCATAGAAGAGCTGCACTGTTATTTTATCTTACTTAATATATTTTTATTTGATATACCACCAATGACAACTGAGGGAGGGTGGAGAAGGAAAGGAGAGGAGAAGGGGGGAAGGAGGGGAGGCACGCCAAGGAGGGGAAGGGAGGGGAGGGGAGGGGAGGGGAGAGGGTGTATATCATGCTGCATAAAATCACATCGGTAATAAAAATTGAAATATTCCACACACATGGATAAAACAGCTATCCAAATAGATAAACACAAATAAAGATAAGAGGGAAAGTATAACTAATGACGGTGGGAAGCCTGTCAAAGGCACTTGCATACGAAAACAATAACAAGCAAGGGATTGGGAGGGGGTCGCCAGTGTCGTTGAAGAATGATAACAATAAGAATAGAGTTGCTAAGATCCATTATGGGGGGGATTGACTACTTTTGACGTGGATTAGGGGGGGGTGAGGGTGCCGCGCTATACGGACGCTAGATTTTCGATTAGGCGCTGCCGCTCCTCCTTGGACAGCCCAAGGGAAGCTTTGCGGGCAAGCAGTCTCTCGGTGCGATACCTCTCGTAGTAGGCGCGCTGGGTTTTGAGTTTGAGGTCCTGGCGGTGCGAGGAGAGAAGGACGGAGCGCAGCACCGAGAGATCGCAGTGGCTAGGCTCGAGGCAGCTGATGAAGCCCCATGGGTATTGGCGGCCAAGCATCCCGCCCGTCTCGGCCGAAAAGACCGTGAAGGGGCACAGGCGCTGGAGCTCCCGATTCTCCTCGTCCAGCTCGGAATCCATGTCCTCGTCTAAATCCTCCATGTCCCGTCGCCGGTGCTCCACGTCGGGAACCTGCTCGCCAACTGCACCGCCGGGCTTCCTCGAGGCCATATAAAGCAGCTCGGCCTCCTCAGCATGGAACTTGAAGACAGGGAGGCGTAGTCGCTGGATATCCGCCCGCACGCGCCGCTTGATAGCGTTTGCCTGTGAGAGGGTAAGCGTGTCCGATTTGGCGATCACCACCATGACATTGGTGCGTTTCCCAATCCATCGAATTGCACGGATGTCATTCTCGGTGAGTCCACGGTTTTGGGGATCGATGAAGTAGAGGCAGGTGTGGATTTGGGTGTCGAATGCTTTGGGATTGCGTCTAATTTTGGTTTCCTAATGAAAATGACACAGTACAACGAATGGTTAGAAGCTGGGACCCATTGCAACGCTCCATTGCGTTACAGAGAAAAAAGGAACATCAAGATGTACCTCGGCAAGGGTAATGTCGAATTGCGTCTCCACATACCGCACCAAATCCACCACTTGGTGTTCGAGGCGCCAATCCATGACCAACCCGGGAGTGTCAATAAATCGAATGTGGATTCTCTCTCTCTCCTCCAAGATGTCGTAGCCTGTGGCAACAAATTCGACGGTGGGGGCGGGATCCTCATTCCACTCCATCAGGTGCTCTAGCTTGGTTGCATCAATGCTGTGCTCGGATGCACTGGGATTGGTGGCGGTGGATGCGGTGGTGCTGCTTGTTGTGGAATTGGTGGATGAGACGGAGGATGTTCCGCGCGCTAGACAAAGCGTCTGGCAAAAGGACCGGATGAAGGAGGTTTTGCCCACTCCACTAGGGCCGCACACCATGATGTTCAGCTGGGATGTGGTGTTTCTGCGCCTGAAATGAGGAGACATTTTCTAACAAGGCGAATGCCGACTGGATGGGGGGGGGGGGTGGATGGAATCCGGGCAGAGATAAGAGCAAGGTCAATGGCGGTGAAGGAGAAGATGAAGGAGAGTCAGTCTAATGGAGCTTTGTGGAAATGGGTTGCGCGGATTCTGGAATTCTTGGACAACGAAAGCTGAGAAAAGAATCTCCAAACAGCGACAAAAAAATTATGAAATTAATTAAAAATAATTCGGAACAGACAGGGGAAAGGAAAAAGGGGATGCAATGCGGCAGACGTGACACAACAGGTTTAACGGGTGGCTTTTTTCCCCCTCACCAACGGCAGGCGGGCGAATCGATTAGCAAGAATGGAGATTAGGCGCTGCTGGCCGCCCCTCTCTCCTCCTCCCCCTCCTCTCTCCTCTTGTCCGGCCTGCATCTGCGACTTGGGCGCTACTGCAGCTTGTCAAACCTGGCCGAAGGGGCTCCTCTAGGTTAGAATTCGATTGATCGAGGGCCCTGTGCAACTGCCATTCGCTGCCAAGACGCAAACCCCCCCGCCAATGAAGTCCCTATGATTAGCAAATCGATAAGGTCAGCAAACAAGGCATAAGTGGCTTGGCAAGACTTGCTGAACCGGTTAGGGGGCGGAGTCGCGCCGACAAGGATGACAGCACACATCACATCTTCGGCGTTACGAAAGCCATGGGCTATAGCATTGGGACAGAATCCGACTCGGCTGCGTACGTCCTGAAGTTTCGCTCGAGCCAATTCGCTTTTCAAACGACTTCGTGCTTGTGTCTGGAATTCTTCGAGTTTGGCAATACACCCCATTGCTTCAGCATGTTTGAGCTAGATCATCCAGACTTCTACTTCTAGATAAATCAACTGACCGTCCAACGGCTTATCACATCAGACCGAATAGGAGCAAGTAAGAGCTAAAATTCTTTTTCGCGTCATTCCTTAAACGATGTATTGTTGCCACTTGCCACTTTTCCAATTCAGCCCCTTGTTAGGTGTTCCCAAAAAGAGATTTACTGTACAACTGCTTAATAAATACTATGAAATATTTTGCTGTGTTGCAAGGACAGCCTCTTACAAGCCGTCTTTGTAATGCGCCAATACCTTTGGTCTAACTTTGATTCCTTTTGGCTCAGTGTTTTGTTATGACCAGCGTAGATTTTGGGTCGAGAAATGAATCATTGGATAAGGCTTTTAACCATGTCTGGGCTTGGGTCGCTCCTCGTCTATGTTCTTATCACATATCTCCCCTCTAAACGACGAAAATGCACTGACAAGTCCAAGTTATACTGCTACTCGAACCCATCCAGCATTCAATCAAGACTCCTTCTTTCGTTTACCATTTCACCACCATGCTGACCTTCCAAGCTCTATTTTTAAATCCCCTTCATCACTCCCTACCCTCCTGCTGGGTTTACTGCAGCCACTACAATATTTTCGTCCTATCATATTCTGTCGCATATGCGCCCCCTCCTGTCGAGCCACACATTAACCATCCTTAAATAATATTAGCTTGAGGCTGATGTTTTGGTGGTGCTTGTCCTGGATAGTTCCTCGTTTCCAACTCTACTTCTGTCACCCATTTGGCCGAGGGTTATGAAGGATAAACCAATAGGCTAAATGGGCATTGGTAGTGGCACTAGGCTCAACCCCTCATTATCGCAGAATTCGGAGCGAATGATGCGTTTGTCGATGTCCGGCTCTAGCACAGAATGGCGCTAGATCCCCAGGAAGAATCTCACTCAATTGAATGGCATATCCATCGAAGCAATCTACCCTTCCTACTGCCTACTTAAATTATTCGGTATATTTCCGGCCTCCAGAGGCCCATGGCTATTTTGTACCTCAGCCAACAGGTAGATTCTTGGTTTGATAACTCTGTATTCATAGAGTTAATACAGCGGTACTGTGCCGAAGTTTGGCCAGTGCATATAGATCACCACTAGTTTCTCAGATGATATTGAATAATTAAATCTTATGAAATGCAAAATGGGCTGGATAAATTTTGGAAGCTTTTTTCATGTTCACTTTAGAAACGCCTTGGCTGGCCCCCTCCGTTTTTTGCAACCGTATGTAGCATATCAACTGTACAAACGAATCGAACATGAAAAGTGCGAGCAGAGGAGCTTACCAGGTCCAGTTGGTGGGACCCAAAAGTTAACAAATGCATTGCTTTGAAATAGGACCAAATATAGAATTACACATAATATATATTCGCACAACATGCATATATTCACACAATATAAATAGATAAATAGAGTTTTCCAATGGGAACAGCCTGGTTCCCTCTTGTAAAACTGGATTATCCCTCCGATGTCCTTGTTTCCGTGTTGCATCCGCTCCTAATTTACCGTACCTCGACCTTCACTCTCACTTTTCCCTCAGCTCCGTCTCGAAGCGGTACCCATATATCCGCTCGCTGGTCCGAGTTTGACACTAACTCCTGTATATTTATCTCGCATTTCCCAAGGGGGTCATCACTCCCGAGCGTGTTGTGGTCCAGCACATGGAGTGCCAGGGATGTATCCTCTTGCATTTGGAGGTCGAATGTTTCGTCCCTGAAGAAATTGCTAGTTAGTTGCAATATCGAAAATACTTAGAGATATATCTGTATATACCAGTGAGGTGTGAGTGTTTTTTTTAGGTATTTCGTCTTATACACTTGCTTGCCACCGACATAGGCCTTCACGTATGGGTCCGAGGACCCGTTTTTGTCGGCACCTATCAAATCTTTCGCCTCTGCAAGCGTCACGATTAACTTTTTACCCCTCAGCGTTGGTGGCGATGGCGCGGCGGTTTTATGAAGTGTACCGTTCGTGGTTGGGGTAGCAGTAGGGGCCTTGGTGGGAGGACTTGATTGAAATGTGGGTGTGGATTCCGCTGGAGGGGAAGTGGCAGGAGGAGTAAGGTCGGATGCTTGCGCATTACTAGCGGCGGCACCCGCATCTTTAGCGGGTGGAGTGGGGGGAAGGGCTTTGACGGCTTGGGCTGCCGCAAAATCTCTGGACGCGATCGGCGTTTCTTCCTCTGCATTCTCCTCTTTTGCTTGGGAATTTGGCATGTTTTCCACTTTAGCTGCCTGGGGCTGCAGATACTTCTCTCCGTTCACAATAAATACCGGTCGCCATTTTGAGCTCACTCGGATCTTTCCCCTCACCCCCTCCCCAATTCCTAGCCACCCCTTCTCCTGCACATTTTCCTCCTCGTTTTCCCTCTCAACCTGGTCCAGAAACTCGTCTAAGCCGCAAGTCCATTGGCCAATCACCTCGTCCTCCATGATCCCTTCGTCCATCAGCGTAACGCTCACAAGGGCTCGTTCTCTGTCGAGTATTAGCATTTCGTGTGTGTGCTCCCACGAGGGTGCCATTGTGTGTTTGCGTGGTTTGGTTCGCGAGACCTCCGTCCCATTCACACGCATAACTGCATATGTGTTGTAGGCCCGCGAGAGGCCTTTCGCCTGGTGTAATGTCAGCCGGAAGATGCCCGTATTGGAGGGCGGGGTCGGCTCTATCTCGCCGTTCTCTAGCTCTCGCGGCTGGAAAACAGGGAAATACCCAAGATCGATAAGGAGGTCGCCGTACTGTTTTCCCTCCTTTTCCACAGGCAGATTGCTATCCAATAATCGGATGGAAATGTTATTACGAGATTAAATGAAATAAAATAGCCAGTGATACTGGGAAACGGGAGGCCTTTTCTCCTCAACGAAAATGGAGGTCAGCAACGTGGAAGATAATACTTACAGTGCCCGCAATCCCAACCCCTCTAAACCCGATAAATCTACTTCGCTGGTCCCAATACGCACATCTTTGCCGGGGTTTTTGTCCCACACCTCTAAGCTCATCCGACCCCCCAGGGACGCCATAAGGAAAAATTGGGTCTCGTTCCAGAACGGGTTGGTGGTATCCTTTTTCGTCTCGCTCCGCCACACCTCCTGCCCCCCCAGCATAAACTTCACGTATGGATCGGATTTGCCAAACAACTCCATATTTTTGAGCCGATGGCAGTTGCGCAGGGTGACCTGTAGGACCCCTCGTGTAGTATCATGGGAAGGGTTTAGTATAGATTCGATGTCGAGGGTGAAGACATTGGGTGAATACATCATTGGTCCAAGCGTAGCGTGCATCTGGTGATCTATGAAGCTGGCCAGCCCGGGCATGTTCGCCACATCAAACCCGAACGTCTCGCCCCCAATCGGCTTCAACTTGAAGTCAATTTTGGGCCGCTCGTCAAAGCTGAGCGAGAAAGTCTTTATGTGAGGAAATGCCCCCGTGAAACTCAGCTTGACCTTGGCGTTGCCGCGGAATGAAATGTCCTCCACAAGAATAGGCATCCCTGCCCCGACTACGCCCTTGCCCACCCGGACATTGAGCACGATTTTAGGAGGTACTTTTTGGTGCTGCCCGTGGTCGAGCGAGCCGTCTTCCCTGGATGTAAACACGACTTTCCAGTCCATCAGCTACCAATTATTAAAGTGATTGCGTCATTTCGATGCAGATAAGGAGAATGCTCGCGCTAGAGTTCCAAGAGAATCTTACCACTTCATTTAGATTGGTGTGGGGATAGGTCTTGACCGCTTCGATCCGAGGGGCGGTCGTCCCTAGGGTAAACGTGGAGAGCCTCAGTGAGTCGATAAATCCCGGGGCTGAGTCCGCCAGGATCTGATCCACAATGGAGACAACAATGCCGCTGAGGACGGGCTCGTATATCAGCCAAAATCGATCCAGGAAAGCGTTCAGCCAGTCGGCGCTCTCGCTCTCGGATTCGAGAGACTGGCGAGACAGTTCTCGTGAAAGTTCATCACGAAAATTTCGGCGCAATCTCTGTACATGCACCGAATAGTACGCAACTAAGTGAAGATTCCGTCAATGTGTTTGCCTAACGAATGACATCCTTAAAGTATCCGATCGAATAGAGGAACACTTACAACAAAATGCAGCTATGAGAAAACATGCTAGAATACCTCCGCCATAGATCACCAAAAAATGCGATGCCAGCACCGCGACTAATATGTAGGCACTGTTTTCCAGCACGTCCAGAAAGTACAGCTCTCTTGTCAAGTGAGACAACATGTTTTGCTTGTAGAGAGCTCGCTTATCCCCAGCATCCTTGCTGTTGACATCATCCCCGGTGGGCATCATACAACGCCATCCAATTTTCTGACCTTTCTTTACATGCTTTTTCTCTTTCTTCTTTGACTCCATCTTTATCGATTTGTGTTTACATTTTTCCGCACTGGCATTTAACACTCTTTTCACTACCTCTGCATCGCGACTTCCCAATTCCGTCCCCACGCCGCCATGCGCTAAAACCCCAGTGGTAGTACCCGCACCAGCAGGGGCATGCATCTCTGCCTGGGCGGCTTTTTTATCCGGGCTTGCATCCGGATCGAATGAGTGTACAGGAGCAGCTCCAGCAGCAGATTCAAGGACAACTTTGTTAGCCTCCTGGGATTCCATTTGTGCAAGCGCTGTGATGAATGGCAGCTAAACTAGATGAATAAGTAAAGGATCGCGTTTCAATGGAAGATTCTAATTCGATAGAACAAAATGCGCCCAAAAATATGAAGGGGTGGCAAAGTGATAATTAGATTCTTATCGGATCCGTTAATTATTTGCTTCGATCTCCGATCAGTGCTTAGGGAAATTTACGTTGTTCAACTTTAGTTTTTGATTAGGTTTGGGCAGAGTAGCAGAGAGGGGGTAAGATAAAAAAACGACTTTTATACAAAATACATTTATCGAAAAGGCATTATAGTCTCGTATTAACAATCAGGTTTGCTTTCCTATAACCTCGTACCATTTCGGAAGGCACGAAAAGCTTTGCATATCTAAGGCAAATAAAAAATAGCTTGTGAATTGGCTGTTCTGGAATAGAATGGGTCAGGTGGATTAGGTTACCGAAGTTTTCACTTGGATTGCAGCTGCATTTTAGGTTAAGGTCCCTTTCAGTCGGACAATGCCTATTTCATTAACAGAGTAGGGCAGAGGAGATCAGAGTCTTGACCTTCGAAGGACGAAATGGAAAGAGTTAGAGTACGCACATGAACGGATCATGCTTATATCCGATTTCATTAAAGAAATGGATCTCCTCCTTCTTGAGGAACAGGGAGGCGGCGATCGAGTGCACCGGGGCGTCGCCCCATCTTTCATAGAAGAACCCGCCCGCCTTGTCTAGATACTCGAAGAATTTCAGATACGCGTCTGAACGCCAAAATCGGAGGTCTCCGATCTCAAAGTTGGACCAAAAGTGGCATAGGTTATAGGTCTGGCCATCATCGTCAGTGATGAACTTCTGGGCATTTTCGGTTGGGATTAGGTGGGGGTGCTCGTTGATGAAACGCCTCACCGTTTGCCAGAGAGTCGGGATGGTATTCTCAAATTCGTGGACCGCTATGGTGAATCCTAATAATCATGATAAGGGTTGCCCCCTCTCTCTCGATTAGTCCTACCCCTTCAGCCCATCCTAAATTTTCCATTTCCCCACCATATTTCTTGCCGTGATCCTGCATGTAGAGGAAAGGATCAAAGTCTAAGTCACAGAAAAACTGAACAGAGGGCTCAACGCGCCAGTAGTAGTCGTAATCCTGGAGAAGGGGATGGCGGAAGAAAAAGCCCGACTCAAATCTATTCAAGGTTGGGATGAGTAGATATGTTGTCTAGAGGGGGGGGGGAGGGTCAGCGAGCGTACCTGCACATGTGCCGGTACGATAAACTTCCACCGTAGACGACATGGTTTTTTTCCATCTCCTCACGCGATTTTCTCGCCTTCTCTTCGTCGATCCAAGAGGGGATACTCCAGTGCTCCTTCGGAATTGTACCTACCGTCGAGCATCATGTCAAAGGGTCATGTTAGAACCTATCCTCTGGATATCCACCTCAAAAGCTTATATTTACCGTAGTAGGTCGGCGATTTTGTGATTGCTCTTGTGAATATTTTGAAGTCTTCACTGAAATCCTCGTCGTTCAGAAATACCCATGGATACCCATACTTTCGATTAAATCTATCCTCCATCTGCTGCATTGTGTACCGGATCGAATAGATATCCCAGTTGCGCGCTAGAACGACAAAGGCTGCGCGCGCGCGTCGCGTTGTGTTAGCCAGGTCATCCACGGGAAAGGACGGGTGGTAGAAGTTTGGCTCGGGGTGGACCTCGGGGGCCGGCGAGGAGGAGAAGAGGAAGTGTAGGGCAACAATGATGAAGAGGGCAAGAAGCAGGTATTTGATGTTAAGCCTTTTGTGCATACTTAACGAGCTCGTTTGATCCAGAAAGATAAGTTTGCCGAGGGAAAATATTTTTACAATGGAAAAAGGAAAAACATGAAGTAATTTTATGATTTTAGCAGTGAGGGTAAAAGGCGCGAGTTTCACATTCGCCCCTTGCTCCCTCCTCCTCGATACTATATTGTCAGTTCTCCTACTTATCCTTCCTTTCCCCTGTCCCCCTGGTCCGGCTCTTTACTAAAGCCGAGCGAAAGCGGTAGTGACCAGCTCGGAGTATTTCCCCTCCCCCCCCCCCCTTAGGGGATTTTAATATATGAGTAAATTGGGCATTTAAATTAAAGATTGCCATGGTCATAAATCAAGGAGGCAGATGTCTGAAAGCCTGCTTAATGCATCGTGCACCCACATATTAGGTGTCTCAATAAATAATGGGGAAGGTGGCATTTTCTCAGTGTTTTTTGATATGACAGCTGGGGGACATGAATCATAATTACACGTCCGATATGGAAATCAAACCTATTTCTCGAGAGTATTAAATTATATCACGATGTTTTGTTCTCGATACTCTTAGGGTGCTCCACTATTGAAGCTGCTCATCTCTGATGGAACCCAGACAGATTACTATCCGACAGGCCACCCCCAATGATGTGGAGGCTATCGTAGAACTCAACTTTCTTAGCCATCGCGAGGCATTCCGGTAATTGCTCATGTAAACCCTTAAGCAATTCTTTTGTCCTCATTTTCTCTGCTATATACTCAGCAATATAGTCCCAGATGAGATTCTGGACCTCCCGCCTCTTTCCCCGGAGCGAATCGCTTTTCGCTCCCAGCTACTGAGGGATGATAATTTTACCCACGTGCTTGCGATTGACTCCAATGAGCTTGTCGGGTTTTGCTGTGTTGGCCCATCGGTCGCGTACCCAAACCTAACCGCTGATCCCACAGCCCTCGAGGTGCGTACGCTTTACATACGCGGGTCACACCAAGGCATTGGCCTTGGTCGTCTCCTTTTTTATGAGGCCGTGGAGCTGACTTTTAAGAAATGTCCTCGCGAGCATTTAATTGTACTGGTATTTGAAGAAAACAGGAATGCGAGAAAATTCTATGAAAAACTAGGTGGACGGTGCAAACTGTGCATACAGTATTTTTACGAAGGAAGTGAATATCCTTGCTGTGTATATGAATGGAACGGATTAAGGGAGTGGCTGCAGAAATGGGGCTTGCAAAAGAAGCACTGAGTTAGAATTAACACAGTATGGGTGCTTTATTAAACAATGGAGTTATATATATATATGAATGTATGTATTTAAGTTAAAGGGGAAATCAAAATAGAGGGGACATTTATAGTAAATATATACAGATAACTCACGCTATATGCTAATGTGAAAAATATTTTGAGGAAACTATGTGGGAAAAAAAAAGTGGTATGATACAATGAGCAACAAAAAAAGTTTTAGATATTTACAAGGGAGAGAAGGGAGATTGCGTCCCCTCCATTGCTTAGGTAGGGACGGTGGAGTGACGTCGGCGCCCCTTCACATCTCCGACTAATGGAGATTTACCGCACGATTCCTCCTGCCTCCAGTGCCTTCGGAGAGCATCGCTGCGGGCAAATCCTTTGTGGCAGGCAGGGCATTCATACGGCTTCGCCCCGGTGTGCACACGAATGTGGCGGTGCAAGTCGTGCTTGCGAGAAAATGAACGGCGGCACATAGGGCAGTCATAGGGACGAGGGCTTGCGTGCAAGCGGATATGGGCCTTCAAACTGTTGTGCCGGGTGAATTGCTTTGTGCAGCCGGGGTGGGGACAGGGCATGGGCTGCTCGGAGAGTCCACGGGTGGATCCGGAGGAGCAGGAGGAGGAGATGGTGCTGTCAGGAGAGGAGGGGACGGGCGAAGTAGTGCGGGCGCGCGTATGCCTCTCCTGATGTTCGTCGTCGGATCCAGAGTTGGGGTTATAGAACACAAACTTCATTGGATGAGCTTGCTGTTGCAGGGGTTGGGATGGCGACTCCTCCATTTGAGGATCTTGAAGCTCCTCACATTTGATCAGCGTCGGGTCAATGGTGGCCACCCAGTTTCCGGCTGGTGAGGCAGCCGTGAACGACACCGGGGATTCGGAGTCCGCAGTCGATGCGGAGTCGTCGGTCAGCATGGCTAGGTCGAGCTCCGGCAGACCGTTGAGGAGCTCGTCAGCGGAGGAAAACCCCTCCATTAGCACGTCCGTGTTTAGGATGTCGTCCATGGAGAATTCAGGGGAGAAGGCAGGGACAGCTGTGTTGCTGAGAATCTCCGCGCACTGATTGAGGAGCTCCGCGTCGATAACGTCTGCATTGGTGGAGGGGAGCGCGTCCATGGGCGGAAGTTTTTCCAGCAGTGTACTGAAGTCCTGGGCAGACACGGGCTCCTGCCTGAGCTGCAGTTGCTCATCAAACAGGGATGAGGCGAGTGCTACGTCCAACATTTTTGTGAATTTGAATGAGAATTTTTGCAATGCGAGGAATGGTTGTATAACTCTACGGTGGAAAACGGCAGCTTCGGTGGGAGTCTTTTATATTTCACAAAAGCAATAGAGACGGCGGGGAGGATTGGCTGAGTGTGAAGAACCATCTAACCCTACTTGGAAGCCCTTTCCAGAGAGTGAATGACGATCTAAAAATTCCCTAGCTCTTTTGCATTAAATCACTCAGACGTCATTGCCCACGCTCCCATTGGCGGGTGCATTCAAATATAAAAAGATAGCTATCCTCTGCAAACCTTCCCTTGCTTTACGTCATAACGCCGTAATCTCCTCACCCTCTGTGTAACATGTTAGTTTTTCGAAAATCTTCTCCTATATGCTTCGTCGGGGTGCAAACAGGAAAATGCTGAATCTGGAATTGCATCGACAGTTTAGCGCGCAAATATCGATTAGTCGAAAACATCGATTTTTGCGGCTACTGACGTATTGCCGATAAGCTCCTGTGAACCGCACCACCCAACTCTAGCAAGGGACGCGCTGGAGGACAGGTCCACAAACAAGAAGGCTTCGAATAAAATTCGGTGTCGACAACCGGGCCTGCACCAGGCCGGCTGCCATCGTGGAGGGCCCCCGCCCAAGGGGCCGTGGGGAACTCAAGCGGGCAAGTGGTGGCTTGCGTCACTTTGGCCCTGGAAAGCCCTGCCCGCACCAAGCGCGAGCTTCCTCCGGCGTGGGCAATCCCGCGAGGGATCGAGCCGCGTTCAATGCCTGCATTGTTCCCCATGGAGCTTTTTGTTCGAGTGGGAGGTTGTGCAAGCGGACATTATCGAACACTTTGGAACAAAATCCCCATGTCGTCTGAGCCGCATTAGGAATAGCCATCGAATCCGCATAAAATAAAACGATTCAAGATCTGGGCGATTGAAACTCCGGCAAATAGAGTTCAGTGGGAATGGCGTCTTCGGCCAATGCGGTTGCACGAGAGGCCTCCATTTCGATCCTCCCCGGACACTATTCGACATGCGGGGACAACTTACATAGCAGCCGCTTTAACGTGCGCAAAGCCGCAGCCCGCCCAAGCCTCCCAGGCACTTGCCGATTCGCGCTCTCACGTTGGATGGAATCGATCGAGATCCGCGAGCCAACACCACCATCGTCACACGGCTCTGCTCTCTCCTCAGCAATGCCGTTAGACGCTGCGGATGGAAGGCTTTCGAGGTTTTCGAAGTCCATTCACAAGCCGGACTCGGCGCGCTATTGACTGCAGACGGACCCACTTTCCAAACTCATCCGTCACCGTCCCTTCCCCGCACTCTGCAACCACCTGCCTCGGCGCCTTCTTCCTCGAGAAAACGAGTCGCCACCCACAGATTGTGCTGCTATCCCCAAAACGGAATAGGGCTATCCATGCATATCTGCCTGCCGCATCCTTCAAATTAGCAGCTTCATATGCCCAGTTTATGGCCTCATGGCCTTCTTAGGTTCTGCTGCGGCAATACAAAAAGCTGGATGCTTTCCCGCTGCGCTAGGCCCATATTACATCACGGAGGGCACCATGATACATAAGAGTTTATTAACGATTCATTAAATAAAAAAGTGCCATCGAAAGCCATTACTTCATCCCCAACCTTACCTGCCATGATGACGCTTTGACCCACCCCCCCGGCTACGCATTAAGTAGGAGGCTGACCCAAGTTCAGACCCTGCAGCGCTGGGTGGGCACTTAAGCACATTCTACAAATATGATCAAGCTTGACTCCAGACCTCTTGCCGTCCACTTGACAGGTAGGTCAGAGCGAATCAATCCTTGGCCTTCAATTACGTGCTTCCCAATTTCAAATCATAGAATGATATAACGTTGCTGTATTGTTACTCTGTGAATGAAAGTACACCAAGAAACTCCATGTATTAGAATAAATACACAATTATAAGGTTATATATAAGAGATAATGAAATAAAGAGAGTATCTATTTATACATTATACTAGTGTCTTGAGCACCCCCAAAAACCAAGGGTCGTCGTGGTTATCCTCCGTCTTCAGGGCGGCACTCTTCCTAATGGAACGCAACTTTGATCCCCGTTTTTCTGTTTGGAAATCCGGGGTGTATTGGAATATAGATATGCTTTTCGGATGAGTTGGTGGGTGTGTATCGTAGGAGAATGGAGTAGGAGTCGCTGCAAGAATATCCTCATTCGTAGACGAATTCAATTGACCCGCTGGATCGTGGAAAGCCGATTCACGCAACCATGGGTTCATTTCACCTTCTGAAGCTTTGACGGGTAGCCCATTAAATATCTCTTCGCGATGTCGAGAGATGAGTTCATGGTGAGCCTGGAATATCGAAAACGGCATCACTTTGATTCTATCTGTGGAGAGTTGCGACGAATTCACTGTGTGATGGAGAGGGACGATTGCCTTGAAGAGGATGGCATGGGAATTGCCGTAGGGTACAATCTCCGGGTGCAACACGGCCTCGGACGCTATCAATGGATCGCCTATTTGCCTTTCGAGTTTCTCAATGGACAGAGAGGTGGAATAAGCGAACAACACTCGCAGCCGGATCCGGCTTTGGGAGGTGGGGTCACCGGCATTAGCGAATGCGGATTGCAAATAGAGAGTAAGCTGCTGCGAATTGCGCAGAATCTTTACTGCGTCACGCATGTTCAGCCCTTGTAAGGTTTGAATCAAAAAGTTCAGCTCGTGAATGGCATCCAGGGCGCGACCACTCTCCTCAAAATCGGGAGGGAGAATCTCCACCGCCGGCACACACGCCCCGTTTGCAGCGTCAGCTAATATGTGTAGGCCACCGGTAAGCGTGGGCCAAACCACGAATGCCCCCACGAACACCCTTCCGGGCAGATACTCCGGCGAAGAGATTCCGTGGGTGATATAGCTATGCATCCCTTGGAATAACTTCATGATGTCTGCGCTGGGTACGTGTAGCTGAGTTCCGGCAGTGCGTGCTATTATATCGGGAGGCCCGAAACGGAAGCCACGCGATGTAAAATGGTCCGGCCCTGGGCCGCGGGTGCCCGAGGGTGAGAGGCGACGCACTAGAAACAGCATCTGGCCACGCCCACCGTCTACCAGGCTGAACGCGCTATGTGGATACAGCCCTTTTTCGCCATCCCACCACTTGAATCTCCTACCCACAGAGGGCAAAACGCCGGTCGTTATCATTTGATCATGAAGAATCCCGGAATCGCAGAGTTGGATGTCGAGATCTTCAGCAAGTCGTAGGGCAGTAGCATGAAATCGTTCGAGGAAAACACGATTGCTCTCTTTCATATCCTCCCTCTTTATCTGCGAAAGCTCATACGAGAATGACCGCCAGCTCCAACTTGTGCGGAAAAGAAACTGGAATACTGGATGAGCCGGCGTGAGTTCGGCTTCCATTCCCTGTTGGTAGAACTCGCTGTCAATGGTTCGCATGGGCAGCATACCGTCGTTGGTCACGAGCACTCGTCCGGCATCATCAAAATACACGCAGGAGAGCACGATTTTTTTCACTTGTGATTTGACCTTAAGGGCACGACGCTGAGCAACAATTGTAAGTGAGAGTAGCCCTAAGCATACAAGAGTGGCGATTCCCGCGATGCATCCGACTAATACAGAAGGAGACAACGTGGTCATGAAGTCTGTGCTGTTATTGACGCCGTTGGTCCAGTAGTGTGTCGCTGACATGCCAACGTAATGCATCCCACACACTGCGATGCCCATGATTAATGCGCATCCAAACCTTTTATGCCAGCGGTCCTTCCACTGGGACTCGAGGTAGAAAAATATGATCAGCGCCACACTTAGTGCAGTTATCCCAATAAAAAATGAGGCAATCACGAGACTTAGTTCGTATCTTATACGATAGTGAATAATAGCAAACTGGCCAACATAATGCTGGAGTGGAAGGAATATACATCAATAACATGTCTTAAGGCTGTTGGAAGAGAGGTGATGTTTACCATACTGGGAATTCCAAACTATCGGAGAGAGAACGACGCAAGTGATTCGTTAGCTTGAAAAGATACCAAAGATACCAAAGAGGATAAGAGTCTATTTACCCCTGCCAATATGCCAACGAGGCCGACTCTTGTCAAGGAAACGCTCTCAGCACTCCCAACAAAATAAAAAGCAACCCCAACACACACCACTGCGACGATTAAAGAGGCTACTGTGTAGCCAGGGGCATAGATGAGCTGCACCGTATTGACGCCATCACCCAGGATCAGCGCGTTGTTCCCTATAAAATGCATCGACCATATTCCACATCCACCCATCGACAGAGAGGCCCCAAAGAGAAGAAGCCAGTTCAAGCTGCCTTGGCGAGCCGTGCGTCTCTGCAACAGCTCAAGAGTGGTGAAAGAGCCGATAACGGATACGACGTAGGATAGTACCACAAT
Organism: Calcarisporiella thermophila; assembly: GCF_041956535.1. NCBI lineage: Eukaryota > Fungi > Calcarisporiellomycota > Calcarisporiellomycetes > Calcarisporiellales > Calcarisporiellaceae > Calcarisporiella > Calcarisporiella thermophila. The sequence continues at coordinate 464,558 of NW_027192208.1, forward strand.
TGCAGGGCGGATGTTCTGCCGCACCTCAATCCACTCTTTTGCTGCGTTGCTCATATTTCTTCGTCAATATGGTCCTAGCGGAAAACCTTTGAGAAAGAGCATGCAGGAAGGGGAAAAAAAAAGAAAATGAGACGAGAAAACAAAGATTGCACTCCATATTTCCAGGTATTAATTTGCGAATGAAACTTAATCCGAGCTCTAACATATTTAGATATTATTTTAAAAGATCCTTTTTAAATAGGGAGTTTTTAAGTTATAATTTGCAGAGAGTGTGTGGGTTTATACATAACATGCCGTAAATATTGGGTGGCAATTTTTACACCCGCTTGGTATTGAGGATATTTTCACGAAAATTACGGAAAAGGAGATTGTGCAGCGAAATTGAATGTTTGTAAGGCCAATTAGCAAACATGGAAATCGATCTTCTAATTAGAGCCAAGATTAGGGAAGAGACAAGTAATTTCCAGAATGAGAAGGTCCTTGAGTCATTGACAGACATGATATTAGCGAATTGTGATATTGGATAATAAACACTATTTACACACAAGAGTACAAATAAATGACTACTAAAACAGAGCATGTACATGTCGCCTAGTTGTATAAAGGAGACATCCCATTTATATTAATAAATATTGGAAACGTGCTTAAATTTAAAAAACTTTTGCAATCACTCGATCTTCCTCCAAGGCACGCAAATTGCCGTGGGACACATCGCACAGCGATGGGAGGCTATCGCACATATTTCATTTTCTTTGCACCTAGGGCATTTTGGAAGGTAATCCGTACACAGCATACAACTCTCGGGTTGACGATGAAGCCCGTCTATCGAGCTAACCACCACTTTTGCATTTCGATGCTCTTCCGAAGAATGGTGAGGACCTAGTGCAGGCGGTGAAAACGGTATCATAGGCCTAAATAGAGTTTGCAGAAGTTGACGCTTCTCTCTCCTAAATCCTTTCCCCGGGTAAGCCTTCCGTAACAACTCAAGCAGCATCATTCCTCCAGGTGACAGATTGGGTTTGACAGGCCCTTTATCCGGAGAGAATTTCGAATCGTCCACACAAAAGCCGACTGAGAATTCATCAATGCTGGGCTCCAAGGGCGGAGGAGGAAGGATGGGACGATGAATATTTGTTAGATGCTGAGAGTTTGGTTCTAAACATGGGAATACGCCAATATTGATTCTGGAGCTCATTTTAGGCACTTTAGAACCAATGGAGAAATCATGTGAATTTTCCAAGTTTTCATTTGAAATATCTAAAGATATGAAATATTCATGTAAAGATTTGTATGACTGGCCAGAGCTTCCCAAACTGAACCTACCTTCTGTTTGCCTTTTGTAGAGGTATTTTTGCAAATTGAGCCCACTTGGTTCCCGATATACATTTTGAACACGTAGACCCTTGATTGGAACGCACATATTCTGCGGACTGGGTAGCTGCAATTGCAAACATACCTCATACTCCGTACAATCACTGCAGCTAAGACCTAGTTCTCTTCTCCCCGAACCACCCACACACACACACCGAGGTGGCAACAGCCGCAATTCATATTGTTGCTGATCTCCCGTACAATAACGTTCACACCTTATTGCCGAGATAAAAGGTATAGAAGTAAGAATCAAAAGAAAATTTAGTTCTCTCATATAGATTACTAGGCAAGTTAAATATGAAAGAGCGTGAGAATGAATAGATAAGTGAGAACAGGGATGTCGAAATTATTAACATGGGTTTGTAATTACTGAATTTGTTCTGAGACCAAACAAACAAAACAGTCTTCAAATTTGGATATAACCTCTTGAAATGTGCTTTTTAAGGATAATAAATAGAGAGCATATATTTATAAAATGGATGCAAAACCATTAAAATTATTACAACAAAAGGGAGAAAAAAAAAGGAAGGTAAATATCCATCTGAACGTAATAATAGACAGTAGGGAGGAAAAAAAACATTATGTTGATATATCAAAGACGAAAGCCTATTTGCCCCGGAAAAGTTCAATTTGAAGTTCGTACCAAGTGATTCGGAGAATTATGGAAAAGGCTCTTCCACATGTACGCTTCAGATAGCAGCAATGCAACATCTTGCTCTGTCCAGTGTTGCGTCGGCAAGGATTGCAAGAACATCATTACCCCCTGGAAATCAAGGCGACGTAGTTGTTCGCTCCATTTGACAAGGAACGCAGCACACACATAGAGATGAAAAGTAGCAAACCCATCTGCACCTTCGGAAAAGTACGCATCCCACAAGCGAATGATATGACAGAGGCGGAATTCACGCATTAATAAACAATTCATCCATCGGAACGCAAATTGGATGAACTCAATGCCTTCCTCATTAAGATGGTCTGCTAGGGGAGCTAGAAAAGAGAGGAAAGAGAGGAATTAGGAAGATCCACCTAAACCACTCAAAATTTTATATATACCATCAATGCGGCAGACTAAATCTTTAAGCGTGGCAATCAAACGCTGAATACCGGGCTGGGCAACGGTATAGTTGTCTAGCATAGTGCCGAGCAATCTGGTTAGACACCAGAAACTATCGGCTTCAACTATGCTTAATATTTCTTGGGGTATTCGGGCTGGATCAGAGACTTCCGGATCGCCCTCTAGAATAGTTCGAACAAATGCATAAGCTACATTAGGAATAAATGGAGAGAAAGAAAAGATTTACCAATATATGCAGACAAGAACACCTGGAAGAACGGGGTTACCAAATCGTTGATTCCCTGAACATATCCACTTGCTGGATGTCGAATAGCCCATACATAAAGGATACGCTCCAAACACTTTAATACAAAATAGAATCATTATCTAGAGATATATCAGAGTAATTAAGTAAAATCCTACCTCCTGTGTGGCTTTGTATTGATAGAGGGGGATTCCAGGGTTAGTCCGCGGAACATCGATCCGAATCTAGGAAACAGAAGGTAGGATATGTTATCAAACAGAGCAAAAAATTTTCTTCATTCATTTCTACCTGTCGCCATATTGCAGGATCTAAACCGGACTGTCCCCGAGAAAAGGCTTGTGCAACGCTCTCTTGATACTCTTTGCGTTTTCGAGCAAGCGTAGCAACACGTCTGTCTGCATTGCAAGGAAGATATCCCTTTAGAGGTGAAAATAAATTCAATATATACGCGGCTCGCATTAATTTTTTCTTTTTAATTTGTTACCAGGAGCAATTGCCACACCATAGGACGCAATTCTTCCGGTACTCCATTCCAGCTGAGCCCACGTAATGCACCAAGGTCAATATTGGGTGCTTGAAGGATTTCCCTGAATTTATTCAGCCGCAATGTTCGTGCATCGATGCTATGGGTACCATGCTCCCTCATATCAGGGAGAATTTTTAAACTGGCCGTTGGATCTATTGTCAATTATTACGAGATATTATAGGTATATTTTACCTACTCCTGAAATCCCTTAATATTACGAAAACAAAAATCCGTACCTAGAAGCAAGCCAGCAACCTCTCTCTTAATTCTAACCTCGCCTTCCCTCTCCTCAACCTCGCTCTTTATATCCGATGTTGAACATCTTCCTTCCCTCATTTTAGAATTTGAGCCAGTACCAATCACATTGACAGAAGACAGAGTAGATTCTGGTGTTATACCAGATGCCTTAGTATTCACTTCTACTACTTTATATACTTGCTCAGTTTTTCTCTCTGAACTCTGTACGTCTCCAAAATCAAGGCAATCGTCCCACTCATCGTTCGTCTCGGAAATAAACTCGGAAAAATTCCGGATGCCGGTCGACATAATACTAGTCCGATTGTTATTACCAGAGATTGCGGAATTGGAGAAAGCCACTGAGGATGCAACGTTGCTTGCATGCGAGAATTGGGATCCAACTACAATATTCCCTGATTTTTTGGAGACTTCTCGTTCACTATTTCAAGAAATATATGAATTGCATATCTATTGAGTAAAATAACGTTATGAAACGCTTACCTGCCACTATTGTTAGATCGTCTTTTCCAAATTGGTTGGACCATGGAGGCCTTGGAGCTTTCGGCGAAGATAATAAGACATAAATGAATGCTAATTCGGATGTCATTCAATAGGAAAACACATCATACCTTCTTCTTCTTTTTTACGATGTCAGCATGAAATTATCAAGTAGAACACTTGTAAAATTGAATTGATCTGTCAATTGAATTCAAATTTAGAATAAAAGTCACTGATATGAAAAATAAAGAAGGTGATCTACTTCATAAGTGACTAACCGTCAATGATACCATATATATTGCTCGTCACTGAGATGCAGACTAATATGTTAGTGATGAACCCATTCTGCGTTAAAAAGCCAAAATCTGAAAACGGATGTTTCCATATTGGAGAAGATTTAATATCAGGCGCAGCAATTTTCAGGAATAAAAACGTATAGTTATTGATAACAGAGAAAATTGCTCTAATAATATACAAGGTCATTAGGGAGTTAAATAATGCAAGTAAAAAATGCAAATAAATAAGTAGTGCGAATAGTGTAGAGGAATGAATAGATGAATAGATGAAAATATAGGATTAATGTACAAAAAATTGTAGAAGCTATGTGCTCGAGAGAATATCTTCTATCAGCTCTCCGGTCATATGCGCATTTCTCATTACCTGATTTTTGGTAACATTCGAAAAGGAACCGCAATCCATTATTCCCTGGAATCCGAGCTCAGCAAGGAAGTTCATTTGGGTCACATGCGAGAGATTTAATCCTCGCTCACCACCCTGCCAGCTTTCTTGATTTTCAACGGCCATCACCTCGCCAACCGTAGTTGCAGAAGAGGAGTCAGAGGGACCAGGAGTTGGTAGCGGCACGCTAGATATTATATTACATATAATTTTTCCAGCATTTTCGACGAGTTCACTGCTCGCATTTTCGCTCAAAATATGGCTCATTCTCGGCAGTAAGGCGCTGTATCTAAAAATAGAAGATAGTCAAAACTCATATCCGCACATTCGCACAAAAAACTACTTACATTAGTGAGAACACATCAGGAATAGCACTCGCCGTTTCCGACAACATACAAAACAATATTGTCTTTTCCCTACTGTTCTCGGAATTATTCAACATTACCAACAACATCGACGCCAGCAACAAGGCAGAGGTATTATCAGGTATTTCAAGCCGATCAAACAAACGCAGACACAGCTCGCTGCATGTCATCCCATTCTCAAGTGGCACGCCTACCATTTGCAGGAGCTCCTCCAGCTCACCACTCTGTGCTGTGTGCGGAATTAAAACCATCAGATAGGCAAGGGCATGTGTAGTTATCAAATCTGCGCCGGAATTGCGCATCTCTAACTCAAGGAATCGATCTAGAAGTGCTCGCGTTCCTAGCTTAGATGTTGGATGCCGTAGTCCCTTGAGAAGCGTCGCCCCGGCAGCAAATGAGAAATGAGTAGAGAAACTGACTCCATTGGTCGAGTCGATATCTGCAGCTATATCATTTATCGGTTGTCTTAACTCCAAGAGCACTTCAGAAAAGCCCCTATCGAAATATCCATGGCCGTCTAACACATCTACTACCTCGTGAAGTAGATTAAGTGCACTGGTAAAAATAGGCATGTGGCCTATCTCTAATAATGCCATCACGATCCAGAATAGTCGAGGGAGATATCGCGAGTTTGGAGACAAACTAGAGACAGTGCTCGTCAGACACATAAGAATGCTGATAATGAGACTGCAGTCAGCATCGTTTATCATTGCTAGCGCGCCGCGCAGTGTTACGAGGATCTGATATAGTAGGTCATCATCCAGGTTGCCCTTAGAGAGTATGCCAAGCACCACAAATGCTCTAGGTTGAATCGCAGGATTGAATTGGAATGAGGTACTAGACACGAGTGCAGTCCATCTTGAACGCCATTGATTCGCCAAATGTGTTGAGGAAGCGCCCATTTGAATAACTTCTGTCAACAGTTGTACAATTACCTCCAGTGAACTCAATTCCATTCCCTCCATATGATCTGATGAAGTTTCCTGTGTTATACTAAATGCGTTCGTGATCCGACTTAATCCAAAAAGTAAACACTGCTTCGGATCAGAAAATTCATTCAATACAACCTGAAGGCGCATCTTCTGGATATCCGATAAATGCGATGCCAACGCTAGGGATTGTGTTACATTAATAAGCAGACCATGGATAGATGAGCGCAGCATTAGCGGGCCCGTGCAAGCAAGCATCGTAATGATGTGAATGAGTTCTGGGAGATGTTGCTGGACATGAAGCTGATTATTGAAAGAGAGAGCAAGGCTGAAGCGAACCAGTACTATGATCTCCGAAAATGCGGAATGCTCGGTCAAGAGATATGTGGGTTTGATAGATGTACGAGTGATGGCGTTGCGTAGACGCGATACCAATTTCCCGCTTAAAATTGTTGATGATAACGCGACTATAAGATCGGCCATCATGTCTGCTTGAGGTGAAATAGCTCCATGTTTGACGGCATATCTCACGCATGAGTCCAATATCAACGGAATTATTTCTTCTATCTGCGAGAGAGTACACCAAACTCGAGAGAGGATGGTCGGGAATATCTGGGATTGAGTGGCAGTGATTTCAAGTAATTGACAAATTATCTCGCGCACCCTATTCAATTCAGGGGACGACAAGTCGGATGATTGTACACCTCTGCCCGCATTAATAAACTTTCCAAGGTTTGATAACCACGGCGATATATACGAGAGGCATAGTTGCTTGTGTGCAATCTGGGATTTTGTAAACCCAACGAACCATTCGCTGAGAAAATCCAATGTAAGCTGTGGTTCCGACTTTGCTAGCTGTTCGCTGACTGATTGTAAAAAGAGCGAGTTATTAGCGGGTATGCACAGGCCATCAGCACTTATGAGAAGACCGCCAGTATCAAGATTGAAAGTGAAGCTGAGAGCGCGTAGCAAACCATATGCAGCAAGTCTTAGGGCGGGGTCTTCATTTCCGAGATTTAAAAACGCCATATTTAGGAGCGCTCCACGTACATCACTTGGCTGTAAACGACGCTCTTTGCGACCATTTGTCTGTAAGAGCCGATAATGCATCTGCGATGAGCGAATAGAATGGACAATATGTGTCCTCTCAGAGCTAGATAATGCGACTAAACCCGATGAATTTACTTTTTTATCGCATTTTAAAAAAAATTCATTCTCGTCAGAGGAAGTCGTTGAAACGATTACGTCGGAAATCATGCTAATATGATATATATCTACTAATTGTGCACGAAACCCAAAGAATGGGCCTTCTTTCCGCTGGGAATTTATATGTATCCACTCATTGCCCACACGCAGTATCGTGGGTATTCTAACCTGGTTAACGATTTTATAAACTGGGGAGAATGTTTTTGATGGCTCTGAGAGGATCTCCACTATAAGAATGTAATATGAAAACATATTCATGATAATCATAGCTATTACTTAACTTACATGACTTTTTGCAAATCGGATTCTCTGATGGTGACATATATTCATAGAGCTCTGAAAGTGATGGAACGAACACTACCCTTCGTATGAAGAACATTGGTATAGCTCGAGGAAGTCCCATAATGTACTCATGAAGCAAGCTTCCCGCCGAAAAAAAGTATGCACGATTTACGTTTAGTACGGTAGAATATGGCACGTACTGGAAAAATTGATTGAGCCACTGATACGGGATGAAATTGTTTCTTGTTATCTGCACGCAGTCAAAGAGTATATCGAATGGCTTATCAGCATAGAGCAGTACGAACTTCAGTATAAAATAAAGCAGAAGTTCAAAATCTATCGACTCGTTGTTTATCCTGCGTATAACATATACTAATATTGGATATCGTTCCTAGCGGATAAAAAATGGTTTGAAATTAGCAAAAAGAGAAATTAAAACGGAAATTTTTGTTGCTTACTTTACTAAGTCCCCCATAATATAAAGCATTTGATTTCTCAAGTTCTAAGGTTGAGCGATGCGAATTTCGTTGCATGAAATCATGGTACAAGTAATTCTTCGTTGAGAATGCAAATGGTTCGTTTGGCATGGAGGTCGGCGGTCGTTTCGAAGGGCCAAGCTCTCTGAGAACTCTAGAAAGCATTTCACAGACCTTTTCGGTATTCTTCTTCTCTGCCACAAGTGACTTATCTGATGGTTCACAAGAGGTGAGCGTAGAGTTACAGGAGCGGTGGGATTCTCTCAAAATATATGAACTGATCGAATTCATATTATCTTGGAGAAAGAACTGCAAACGTAAGTAATCTGCCTCTTCAAGAGCATTTACATCCTGGGATTCGATCATATCAGAGGGCGAGTTGGCCTATGAAGTATATATAAGTATATTTGCCTTCTTCACACCGCCTTGAAAAAAAGAGGTGGATTACCGAGATATCCCTTAGAAAAGTAGTTACTCGATATATATTGGAAGTTAAGAAGTCATTAAGTACTGTCATATATGGCTCCTTTGCGCCAAACAGAACATTATTGGCCAAATTCTGAATGACTTTGGTGATAAGAGTGAGTCCGCGCCTAAATTCTTTACTGACAGCAGGCCGCACTAGCTCTTCCACCTCTGGTGCCACAATTGCCGGACAAAAAAATCTTAGAAAAATGAACCCCCCGACCGCTGTATATTTTGCTTCTGGAAAGCGTCTTCCAACCGCTGTTGATAAGTGGAAACACAGCTCACGAAATACGGGAGGAACCTTATGTCCACTCGTGCAGATAACATCCAGAAATCGCTGGGTAGTGCATTTTAATTTCGCCAGATTTTGACTAATTTCTTCATCTTTCACCTTCGTCGGGTCTAATTCAAATGCATATTGGTGTGGTTTGGCATATAACTCCTGCAATAGCGGTTGAAGAGTAGATCTAATGTATTCGGCACCATGTTGACGCGCAAATGCAGATAAAAGTCGAGTTGCCATACTGTTACGTCGGAAAAGTTCTGATTCCGACTCGGTACTTGCAACTTCAAGCTCAACTATAGCTCTAAGTAGTTGAGTTGTTTTTCCACGTGAATCGTAAACCTTAAGAAGTAGTGCGGAGAGCATATCGATATCAACAACAGGACAAACTTCACACAGTGCCAGTGCAATCTGGGAATCGTTTTCGAACAGCATCTAGTGTTGTTTAAATTGATATTATAATCAATTGCTAAAGTAATATACTTATTCATAACAGAGGTCGGTCACTTACGTTTACCAGTTTTTCATATTTCTCCATGCGATTGCTTACAGAGTTAATTTTCAAGGTATCGAATTCCGTTCCAGAGTCCAGCATATTTGTAAATACTTGCATAAACGCAAAGCGTATATTGCTCTCTTCATGATATCCCAGTGAGAGTGATGACTTAAATCCAACCTCGATATTACTGCTAATCAGGTGGGTAAGGGCAAGAATGACATGATCACGAAGGGAAATTAAGTCCCGAGAATAATCCTATCAATAAAATTTTACGGTAAGTTATCAATTATAACCGCACATAACAAGCAATGGATCTACTTTAAATAAGATGTATGAGTCCTCGCTTGTAGTGTTCCGATAATTAATTGCTTCAGTTATGCGACACCGTTGAAGTAGCTTCATGAATAATTGAAAGTGCTTGTGAAAGAGCCGCGCTTTAAGCGTTTCGCTGTCACCATTAAACTCTTCTTGCGTATCTGGGATCAATGGGAGCTTCTCAAGTAGAATTGCTATGGCTTTAATACAAGCTAAGTTGAGATCTCTATAGACACGATCCAGGTGAGAAAACTCTTGCCGATTAAAGTCTATTTCCTATAAAAATATGAAATAAATATCGATAGAATACATGTCTCAATATTGGCGGCCATCTTACTGAAAACTCCCTTGCCCACTCAATAATTATATCAGCCAGTTTATTCCTTAACACCATTGGCTTATTAAAGATAATATATTCGCGTCTTGAAACTACCAACTCGCACATCTGACAGGCCTTTATCTTCATACGCAGCACCTCCTGGGACTGTCCTGCCTGATCAAGATAACGCAGAAAATTAAGCAATAGATTTCCCAGGTCCATACTGATATTGAATCCGCTCTCCTGCACACTTTCAAGGATATTGCGCAAAATACTAATCGCCTGATCAACGAACAATGTTGAACGATCAGTGTGAATAGGCTCCCCGTACCGTTTAAAAAATTGAAGAATCTTCAACTCTATTATTTGGAACATCTTTGTGTAAAGCGATGGAGATAGATCTGAACTAAGTGTTTCCAGTACAAGCCCTCGGAGAAGAACATTTTCCGATGTGAGAAGCAAAAGCATTTCCCTCATGAAGTGTTCAACAAGTTGATCATGCTCATTTTCTCTGTAATTCTCAATGGCACTACACATATTGTAGTCAATTGTCGAAGGATAACTAGATGAAATGCAGCACCCTCCTAACGATGCGAGAAAGCCCGTGTAATTATGCCATTCAGCAACTCTATCATCAATATACTTGGATGAAGAAGCTAGTGCTGTACGCGCTGTCCAAAATTTTTCACGGAATGCTGATTTTGTCTTGGTGCCCGATATACCAATATTTTCATAAGACATATCCTCTTGCGTGTCTTCTGCACTAGATGTCAATAACTGCGTTAATACCTGCCATCTCTTATATGCCTCTTCCCATGCCGCCAAGTTTCCTGGTGATGCATGTTTCAGCTTACATAGTTGCTTTCTGATTTTTTTCTGTTGTGCTTTACGACCAGTTATCAGCCCTCCTTTTTTTGATAATTGTGAATAAATTTGAAAATTCTCGATGATTGAAAGTTGGGAACGCTGCGAATCAACAAGATCTTCAGTCAGAGTCGCCTCCTCGCATAAATAGCCAAGACATGTAGCGGCAAGAGAACATACGGTAGTATCTCGACTACATAACAAAATTAATAAAGTAGTCTCTAGAGCTATGCTTGCCCCAATCCGTTCTGGTGAGTCTGAAGCTTGCCGAACATCTTTTGTTTGTTTACGCAAGAAATTATTACGCTTAATGATTAAACTAAGCAGAGTTTCTAACAAGCTTTTAACTTGGCCATCTTGCTCTCTACTCTCTGCTAAAATTGCATTAGCCACGGTTCGTATTACTTCGCTCCCTGTACTCCAAAAAGTCGACATTAATGTCTCGGATGGTCCCCAGTGCTCAATGAAATTCTCATCGTGCAACTGGGTAAGTAGCTCTGCCGCATTGGCGCGTATGGCTGACACCGGTTCATAGAGGCATATGGCGATTGATTTGATGATTTGATGTAGCTCAAAGTAATGATCTGCCATTGTAACTCGCAGAACGAGATCCGGTTTGATACGGTAGAGTTTGAAAATAGTCAACAATAGCTCGAGACGAATATTGTGTTCTTCTCGCAATAACCGCTTTTGTTTCCTTTCACTTAAAGAAATCACCTTTCTTGCAAGTGATAGCTCATGGTGTGTTTTCTCACGATTCATACCCTCCTATCACATATTAGAGACATTAAAAATCTACACTCTCTTCACTTGACCCGGAATATTTACCATAAACAATTTTCTAATTTGTGATGGAATCGTGTCGCTAATAATATCGGCATAATTAGGGATAGAGGTATGTATTTTCGACTCAGTTAAAATTAAGCAGCATTTCGCCAATGTCAACTTGAAAACGATGGGTGAAGTATCCTGAAGGCATATTGGGACAATTGTGCGGAGACAGTGGCGTGGATTTAATCGAAAAAGTGACAAAATACAATCGATCATCAAGTTCTGATCTACTCCAATATCATATAGACTGAAAGGATGTTTTGCATCAAAAAGATTTTCCTAAGATTATAATTGATCATTAGTGTTAACTAAAGCAATTTTCTTTGATAAATTTTATACATATTTACACATAAGTCAGCCTCCACCTCTTTAACCATATTTGTTATTGCCGTTGCAACTGGGCAATCTAGAACATAATTGCTTGCCTTGCAAATGTCAATATAGCACACCGTAGATACATCGCTTAATCTTGATCCTTTTCTGTTTTTCTTGAGTGTTTCGAGGAATGAGCTTGTCTTATCTCGTCCATGTGCACCCGCGTTCTCTGTAAGTGCAGATATAAAAATATCTGGACATAGCAAGAGGAGCGTGGTTTGAAGAGGCCAAAGTGCAGTTTTTCGACGGTGACTATCAGCTAGTGAACTACAGATATCGAATAGAATTTCTGGACCACCTTCAAGTCGCTGTTGATTGCGGTAGATTGTGGTAAACTCATTTGGGAATATTTCAATCCAGTTCCAGATTGCCCTGCGAAGGACCATGGCCAATAAAGTCTGTGAAGACCGCCTTAAATGAGGGAAAAAGGAACAGGACTCTAATGTAATCATATGATTTTGAATGAGGACAAAGCTGGTATTAGAGCAAAAGTACTAAACTCAAGCACACCAAAGTTACCTCTAAGTAGATTGGCTAGTCTCTCTTGGTTAAGACAAGCACATTCCAACAATCTGAAGTCCGGCATATCTGATAATTCTGCATTGTCGTATGCTGAAGGCATTTGAAAAATACGAGCTTTAAGACGTGCGAGTACAATATTCCAATTGCTAGCAGTAAGATAAAAGAGTGTGCGACTAGCTGCTTTATATATGCCTGAAATAATATCGCAATGGGAGTTGGTTGAAGTAATAACAAATGTTTGATAGGTGAGGAAATCCATGGCAGCGAATGACGACGATGAGGATGAAGAAATATATTGACGATTCACCAACGTCGTTAAGTTAGTACCATCTTCGGCCGGGTATATTAAGCGCACAAAGTTTGAAATGACATCGAGTACATGCCTTGCCAAAGATCCATCAAGTGGGGGAGGGTCGGGAAGTGTGAAATCCATTTGCTTTTGTGATGCATCAACGTTTAAGGATATGCTGCACCATTTCCAATGACTCGTTGCGCAAGCAGCTAATAAATTTAGTACGAAGTATTGAGATTGAAGAACCTCAAGTTGTGCAGTGTCATGTAAGTTTGTTGGAAATTGCTACATATTAAGTAGTTATCAACCTATCCAGTTTGAGGAAATTAGACTTATCGCGCGATATAATTACCTGGGAAATGGATTCAAGTAGTAGAATAAGATTCCTGACAATAACCTCCAGTCTGTAGTGTGAGAGCTCCATAAGAGCAGACACGGTCTGCTCTATAAGTTGATCGCTCACAAGCTTCTCAAGGGTAGACCTTCCGTTGCAAGGCAACTATCCAAAAAGAGGGTTAGAAAAGTTAAAAGCTATCCCCAATTATCTACCTACATGGAGTTCAACGCGGCGGATCAGGGATATAATGAGCTTCGAATCTACATCACATATCATCTCCCGACTATATGATAATGGCGGATCGCGAAAAGAATATTATATAAGGTAAAATGATGAATACGGGAATGACCCCGTAGAAATAGAGTGAATGATTATGTATAAAATAATGCAGAAAAATTAGCAAGGCGGAACAAACATATGCGCCGAGTTGGCCTTGTCCGGCTAATAATATTTGGAAATTTATTCCCAGTTTTAGAAGACTCTCGCGATCCCAGTCATATGGATAGAAATGCGGCCCAAGTTTACAAAGCTCCGCTCTTTCGATTGCCCCCACGGCGGGCCAAACAGCACAGGACTTGCGGGCGCAAGAGTGCCTCGTAAAATGCTTTTCCTAGTTAATAGGTGTCCAGATCGGGAAGGAGAGATCATTAGTAGCCTCAGCCCAATCTTTTGATTGGAAAACACGGTAGGGTCTCTGGCGATTTCTCGATCACGACCAAAGCGTCAGTGCGCGGAGCTGAGAAATCTGAAAACATACATATTCAGAAGCAATTGCCTATTCAATTGGGATATTTGTGATACTCTTGGCCGGTTTCACTACCAATAATTAGCTACCAATAATTTTTTGTAGGTTGATGCCAAGGAGGATATACCAAAACCAGCCTTGGGCCAGTGCGAAAGGCAGGTGGCCTTCTCCTATGCTTTACGATTTGCTGTGGTTTTCAGACGGTTTTTGGCTTTCTGTCAGAGTTGTGAATTTCTACGAAAAGAATATTGGCTTAATATATCCCCATATGCGAATCTTGATCTCGCAAGCAATTTGATTCAGCTAAACGGTAAAATAGTAGTACATGCTCCAGATCAGTTTATATCAACTACTCTATCCCCCACTTGGCTCAACTGTGTATCACAGTAAACTGTAGTTTCCGCCTGAAAACTTTCCTCTTCACTTGAAAGAATTTCCTTTTTGAGTATTCTCCACTATCTCCTGCGACTATGATATCTTGTGTTAAGTGGGCAAGTTGATGGAGCTGCAAACAGCTTTATCACTTTCTAAAAATTTGGTGCATCACCAGTTAGCACAGCATTATTTGGCCTTTATCTTATTTTCTTAGGACTCGTTCGCACGAATTCTCGACTATTTTACTAGAGTCAATACTAGCGAATTTTTAGTTCAATGAAGTATTGTGCTCAATTATAATTTCGGGTCCAGTCAGATATATATCTATTTATATATATGTTGAAATGCATCATCTTTCACTATCATTCTTGGGAATTGTATCATCTTGTTAAAAATCTATCATAATAATATACCAACTTGCATATATAGAGATGATCATTAGCTATTTGCTACAAAGAGAATAAAGTTGTGCGTTATACTCTACCTCGTAGTTATTCCGGTTTTGAGTTTAATACAATATCATTCTGCTTATATAGCACAAATATACCTAGAAAATGCTTGTTATTCAGTTGTCCTCAAACATATATTAGCTATTATTCTTTGAAATTTAATGCTTGATTCCTAATTTGGCCTATCTCTGTGTTATAGATATTTACGATTCCTTAATTTACCGTCAGCTATCCCACTTATCGTCGGACAGGTTTCCCCCCACTCTCCACTTTCGCGTTTTTTTCTTTTTAAAAAAAAAATCGCGTTTTTCTCATCTTCACACCCATCTCCAGCAAACTACAAATTTATCCATCCATCCCCAAATTCAACGCAATGGCAACTGTAAGTATTTTCTTTTAACATCGATAATCCTTGGAAGTTTTATCTTCAGTTTAAAACTGTTATATATCTTTATATTGGTTTATGTGGGGGTGGCGAATGATAATGATGATGATGATGATGATGGAAAATAATGGATCTTGTTGTAAATTGCAGTTTTTCTGTATTTTATTTTTGAGTACTATTATTTTGAGCGTATTTTGGTTTTGAAGTTAGTTTGGTGCCTGGATTATTGCTGAGTAAAATATTAGATGATGATTCTCATGTACTGCAGTTGGATCAGATGAATTTTATTTTGTTCTTATACTTATCTAACCTATATTATATCATTTCCTGTAATTCGTTAGGAACGTGAGAATCTGGTAATACCTATTTACTCGCAAAGGTGTCTCATTTTTTAATCCTCATTCTCAATTTATACTATATTTAGGTCTACCTCGCCAAGCTTGCTGAGCAATCTGAGAGATATGAGGGTAATTCCTTTATACAACTTTACACAATTGATTCTCTATCGTCAGCTTTTGTGTAATCTTGTTTGGAGGATGAAAGTAGCTGAATCATTTTATTTTTACAGAAATGGTCGAGAACATGAAGCAGGTAGCTTCCGGCGACCAGGAACTCTCCGTGGAGGAGCGCAATTTGCTTTCCGTCGCATACAAGAACGTGATCGGTTCCCGCCGTGCATCGTGGCGTATCATTTCTTCTATTGAACAAAAGGAGGAATCCAAGGGGAACGATGGTCATGTTGCAATGATCAAGGAATATCGTGCTAAAGTTGAGAAAGAACTCGCTAATATCTGTGAAGATATTTTGGATGTGCTTGACAAACACCTTATTCCTCACTCAACATCTGGTGAATCCAAGGTCTTCTACCATAAAATGAAAGGTGATTACCACCGCTATCTCGCTGAGTTTGCATCTGGCGATAAGCGCAAGGAAGCAGCCGACAAATCGCTCGAAGCCTACACAGATGCCTCAAATACCGCGGTTACCGAGCTTCAACCAACGCATCCCATCCGCCTTGGTCTTGCCCTTAATTTCTCTGTGTTCTATTATGAGATTATGAATTCGCCTGATCGTGCATGCCACCTTGCAAAGCAGGCGTTCGATGATGCGATTGCTGAACTCGATACTCTAAATGAAGAGTCGTACAAGGACTCGACGCTAATCATGCAGTTGCTGCGCGATAATCTGACACTATGGACTTCTGATATGCAAGAGAGCGAGAATAAAAACGAAAAGAACGAGGGCGAAGAGGCTAAGGAAGAGGAAAATTAAAGTCATGCATTTTCCTTTCTCTCAATTTATCTTGAAAATAAAGGCTAGTCCTTATTTTTTTTTCCCAAGATTAAATCTTTTTCTTATCCCTTAACTTTCTATTATTCTTTATTAAAAAAAATACGGTAATAATATATAAAATAAAGCATGCTTTTTTTTTCCCCAATATTTGTTATAAATTTAGAGATTTGGTTGAAAAAGGTGGCTTAAAACAAGCTCGCTACTACTTGATATTCATTCTCATCGAATTACATCATATTTAAATCAGCTTAGCAATGGCTCAACCAGTAAAGACTGTTCCATGTCAATACAGAACTGGAAGAATTCTCGGCCAGGGAACGTAAATATTCAATGTCAAAATTACTATTGTATTGAGGTTTAACATTTTGTATGTGATATTAGCTATGCGGTAGTAAAAGAGGCTGTTCACATTAAAACTGGGGAATTTTACGCTGTCAAAGTTATAAATAAGAGGCTTATGGCTGGTCGTGAACACATGGTCAAAAACGAAATCTCCGTTCTGAAGCGTATATCACAGGGTCATAAAAACATTCTCACTCTTGCTGATTATTTCGAAACAATGAATAATCTGTATCTCGTAACGGAGCTCGCTCAGGGTGGAGAGCTTTTCGACAGAATCTGTCGCAAGGGAAACTATTATGAGAAGGATGCTGCAGAGCTAGTGCGTGTGATTTGCGATGCAGTAGCGTATTTGCACGATAACGGAATAGTACACCGAGGTATTAGATTAATATTATTTTAGAGACACTCTTGATAATACTAACGTTGGTATCTACTTTGCTTTATGTAGATCTAAAGGTTGTATTCTTATAGCGCATTAATCTGATGATAAGCAAGCTTTACTAAATACATTCTTTAGCCCGAAAATCTGCTCTTTAGGACCCACCACGAAGATAGCGATCTATTAATTGCCGACTTTGGTCTTAGCAGAATTATGGATGCGGAACGCTTCTCTGTGTTAACTACCACATGTGGAACCCCGGTATCTCTTACTCTTTTTGTTCTAAAGGATTAAATAGCTTTGTCTTACTACTGATGATGTTAGGGTTATATGGCGCCTGAAATTTTCAAAAAGACTGGTCATGGGAAGCCCGTTGATTTATGGGCTATTGGTGTCATCACCTACTTCCTGCTATCTGGCATGACTCCTTTTGATAGAGAAAATTCTTTTGATGAAATGCACGCCATTGTAAACGCCGATTATACTTTTGAACCTGCATACTGGGAGGGCATTTCCGAATTGGCTAAGGATTTCATACGTAGTTTATTAACAATCGATCCCGAAAGACGATTAACTGCACGGCAGGCTCTTCACCATCCATGGCTCGTCAGCATGACACCCGATTCCCCTGTCGACAAGATGCGAGATCTTCTTCCTAATGTGCGCCAGAACTTTAATGCGCGCCGCACATTCAAAAAGGCAGTCGATGTGGTAAAACTTACAATCAAGTTGAAGAAGCATTCGCGTCAAGATTTGGACCCGGAGTTGCTGACACCTGTGAAAGAAAATGTGGAACAAGTGCTGAACGCAGAAAATTAATCAAGTCGTTATATCTATTCCCTTATTTTGATTACGCTATCTTATATTTTTGGTGTTCATAAATGAAGAGAGTTTGGTATGAAGTACGCGTTAATTATTCTTGCTTTTACTCCCAGCTTTATTTTTATTTCTTATGTTACTATTTATCTGATAGAGTTTAGGAATTGCTCTACTTATTTCTTATGAGTTGCGCTTGGATTTTCAAATGATAATTCGTAATTTGACTTGATGCCATACATATAGAATTCACTGTTAATTATGGCTAGTTTTAGTGGAGATTCTCCAGAGACTAAAAGAACATGGAGTGCAAAAAAATATTTACTGAGATGGTGAATCTTAAAAAAGGTGAAATATACTCTACTAGGAACCTGAAAGTTGTTCTAATAGATTTGCATCAACGACATATGGTGTCGAAGCAGTCGGATTTCTCATTTCCATTGAAATGATATCAAGTTATCATAATAATACCATGTCTTTTAATATTATGTATCTTATATTCTTAACCTATCAATTAAAGCTTACCTATCTTTAGTCATATTTTCGGGGCGCAGAAGAAATGTGTGGAAACTATATAGAGATGAATTTTCTTTTAGTAAACTATTATGCTAACCAATTTCAAGTATAATCCTGTGTACTTCCACAATATGGTTTTCAAAATGGAAAACTGTATCTTTTGTTAAACAACGGCATTTTAATTTTCAGATGGTTTCAAACATTCTAAACAAAGAACCATTCACTTTTACATACTATTCACCTAGCTTGCTCTGATATGACCCTTCAAATATTAGTGATTATAAGTGTGAGAAACTTTAGTCCAGCGAGAAACTAAGATTGATCCTGTTCTCAATGTTTATAACACGAGAAGTCTGAAACTTTAGTTAACATTAGCTAGTCACTTTTCACCAGCGTGTTTTTCTTCATCATATCAGTTTTTATTGACACTCTCTTCATCAAAATTTCGCATATATACAGTATATTATACTCGCTTCATAATTAATATAGTATTTATATCTTAACTGTATATTCTCTTCTCTTTGCCATTTGCATTTAAAATTTGAACTGGAATATCTAGGTTGAGTCGCAGCTTAGTGGAGTTGCACAGACCGCGCCAACAGCGCACTTGCAGCAAATTTTTGCCACCCACCTTTTCGCATGATAACCTTCACTATTACTTGTTCAAGCCACGTTAGAGTATTTTCCATCTCATTTTTTCTCATCTTACTTCAAAATTATACACCACAGCAATATGAATTTGGACGTCGGGTTGCAAGACAAACCTGTGCAATTACATCGGAGAAGTCTGCTCCATGTACGGCACAGGGCATTATATAAATGCTGTTTGTGTATACATCTCAGAGCTGGTGGTTTTCTCATATGTTTGATATGGCTGGTACTTCGAAGCTATTCTAAGCGCTTACCTTTTTGCTCAAGAATTGTTTTTCACCACAGCTACTGAGCATGGTTCTTGGGACTTTGGCCTTTAAACAGATTAGTCGTAAGTGTGAATATGAATATCTTCAGTAGAATGGTACATGAAAATAATAGGATTGCAAAGCTTTCTTTTCGTACTTAAATCCAACCGCACACCTACTCTTTGGGGTAGCTAATGTTGTGCTAGGAATTACAGCAGTGCTTGGTTTTGTCGCGTTCTTCTCAGTAAATATCAAACTATTAACATATGATACGCTGCCCTTACAAAATTTCTTAGTAGACCCATCCATTCATTGTGCGTCCCTATTCTCAATTAGTATGGGCTACTATTTTCCTATACATGATAGATTGTTTGATCAATTTAATCATATTTTTAAATGAACGCTCAAAATATTTCGGATGGTGCGAGAATAAGGCATCAGATCTTGTAGTTAGCGAATTGCAGCAGAGATACCCTAACGGAACGCTGGTCAACGTGACATTTGACATATCGAAGAGTGATTATGGAGATTTATTCAATTGTGAGCGCTTATATTCAAGCGAGATAAGACTCGCCTTACTCGCCTTAATTATGATGCTTGTAATATTTGTAAGTTGACTTATAATAACGTTCTATGAAGTAAATTACATATCGATTTCCATACCATTCTTTATCATTAGATTTACTGGGCCACTTGTATTTGGTCTTACAGTCATAAGCGTAAACTTTGGTTTATTGCTCATAAACCTCACCTTATTGGAACAGTTTTGCCGCAGCCTCCTCCCCCTCCTGTTCCTCCTGTCAATCAGCCACTTGCGCAACCAGAACCTCCTGTTCCCGATATTCCTTCAGTATCCACTCCTTTCCCTAATACTTCACAATACATTCCGGGAGGAATGCCTATGCTCGGAGCCACGCCAACTCCAGCAGTACCCCCGGGAATGCCAAATTTTCCTCCAAGAGCTGGTACAGGTGAGCCACAGTCCTTCTACAATCTTAGTCCGTATAATTCGCGACAAAAGCAGCGGTCAATGAGCGTAGACAACATAGTGCCTCTGGCATCAGACGATCCAGCTTACCCTCATTGGAATTCTACAATAATGGAGCACGTTTCTTCCGTTCCAGATAGGGCTAGTTCACCACCACCGCAGAACCGAAGTAAAATTAAATTTTTTAAGCGATTCAGGCCAACATACCATGGGGATCAACAAGTGTAAAATTGTCATTCTTAATAGGGTTTATTTTACTCATTGTTCAAATTATCACGCATCTATTTAATGTATCATTCATATTATCACCTCTACTCATTCTAAAAATCAATATATTTTTAATATCGATCCTTAGGCAAGAAAAAAATTAGAGAAAATGTACATGAAAATATTTAGAAGTATTTTTTTAACGCATTCGCTCAATCAATCGTCAAATATGAAGCAAATGAGTATATTGACTGGTAATAACGACCACTTGTTTAGCTCTTATATTTGGCTCTCTAAAATTATATTCATGATATCCTCAAGTTTATTGTAAATCATTTAATATGGAAATTCTTCGAATATATTACAAGTCACGGCAAAAATTTGATTTCGTGGCTTTTCTCAATATATCCAATATAGCCAAGGCTCATTGATTTTATAGGATTTTTCAAGCTACTTGATCGGTTAGCCAGCATGGTATGTAAAAAGTGTGAAAAAAAGCTCGGTAAAGTAATTGTGCAAGACAAATGGAAGGATGGTGCCCGCAATGCGACAGGTATGAACATTTAAATCAAGTAAATATTGTAGCAAAATCTAACTCTATTATAATAGTTGGCACTGATCGAAAGCTTAACGAAAATAAATTATTGAGCAAAAGTGCCAAAAATAGGTAAGATGAAAAGAAATTGCATGGTGAAATATAGAGGCTAACTCGATCTTTAGATTTGCTCCATATCAGAACAAATGTAAGGTGTGCAAGTCGCGAGTAAACCAGGAGCATGCAAATTACTGTCAAGGTAAACAATTGAATTTTATCAATTCTCTTACAATATCTCATCGCTGGAACGAAAAATATTACTAGGATGTGCCTACAAGCAAGGACTCTGTGCAATGTGTGGTAAACAAATTCTTGACGTATCTATGTATAAGCAATCTTCAAAATAATTAAGATCAGATCATGCTGGTTTAATATTATTCCTGATCAGTACTCGGATATTCTAGTACTCTTTGATCTTTTATTGTATTATTTTTCTTCTTTTTATTTTTCTATTTGTACTCTAAATCTTTCTTCGACAGTTGTTACTACTTTAGATTTATTAAATATATATCAAAAATTGGACTTTTCCGTTTCTTTCATTGAAGGCCTAAAGTTAAGAATTGCTATTCATAGGGCAACAAGGTCAAGTGGGATGGAGTTATATACACAATATAGATAAATCCGTTTATCCTTAGTATTATCCATAATATTTTGGTAATGGTAGGTTGAAAATAGCGCATATGTTGACACATTTCAACATTATATAGCAAATCTTCAAAATTTAGCCGCAATGATAAGCTTTAAAAATTATATTAATAATTATCTAGAAATAACAAAGCCATATTCACTTTTACATTTTGGCACAATACTTAGCATTGAGGAATATATAACTCGAGCATCTTTTATTTAAAAAATACATAGCACATTAGTTATACCATAAAAAGTATGTACTTAAATGATAAAGGAAACTAAAGGCCGTTTCCCTTAGAAAAAAAATTGAAAAAAAAAATTCAAGATCACCATGAAATAACACTGTGAGATGTCATTTTTACTCTTGTGTTTAAATATCCGTTAACTCTATAATTTCAATAAGCATCTATAAAACCTAAATAAAATCTTCTATAAACATTCTAAATCACTACAAGCTTCCACTTGTCAAAAATGGCCATACATATTAGTAAAAAAAATGCAGCATAAATTATAATAATAAATAAATAGCAATATATATGTGGGTGAAATTTGTAAAAGCAACATGTCATTTATAGATCGAGAAAAGAAAAATAACACCAACTCCTATTTTAATTTTCTGCTGTTGCCTTCACGATATATCCACGATCTGCAATAATACCACGACAACGAATCATAATTGAGTAGCGGACTACCCACCGAGGTACAAGGGTTTCTTCCGATGATATTCCGTGTTCAGTAAGGATTGTATTAAGAGTATGGGTGGGTAGAATATCATTATGGTCGCTGTGTGATAACAACTCTATGTCTCTTTCGCGCGCAAACCGAATTAAATCCTTGGGAGCTGAGCAACAATCGTTTAAATTGATTTGATTGACAGCCGGAGGAATTGTTGCAGCTTCTACAAAAGTTTTAAGATTGTTGAGCGAGAACTCACTCACTCCTAATTTGCCTATGCGGTCGTGAACTTTCTCAAGTTCCTGGTGAGAATAGAAGTAATTATTCTTAAGCAATTATATCAAAGATTTGAATCAAAATATTTTAACTTACCCTCCATGCTGCAATTTGTTCGTGGATTTTATCTTCAGTAGAATCTTTGGAAAAACTCTTTCCACTAAAAGAAAGAATAAAAGTGTCGATGGCCTTGGTGCCAAGTAATTTTTCTAGGTGATCAAGAGCTTCACCGATGTATTCCGGTGGGGGAAAATGTGTCGCATTCTTATTAGAGTTAGGAAGATAGAAAAATTTAACTGTAGACAATTTTTAGGAAAATTAGCCATTGAACTCCAATTTAAAGCAAAGATTTACATTTACCTGTAATATCTAAATCTTCTCTGTCTTCATCGTAAAGCTTCATTCGTCGAATATCGGGCACTTCAAGTAAACTTAACTTCTCATCATAATTGAATGATGGTTGCTTTCCCGCACCAAGGGATGCCACAAAAGTATCATGCAGCGACTTTATAAGCTAAATGGATAGCATGTAAAAATTAAATATACAATAACAAATAGCTTAGATGCCTGCTTACCTCTGCATTCGATTTTTTCAAGGAAATATTAGATCTAGTTGCTCCTGTCAGCAATAAATTGCCAGAATATACGACTAAGTTTTTAAACAACGGAAATTTTGATTGTACGCTCCTGGAAAGGAAATTGTTGTGGTTTCCAGTATGAGCTTGAGGGTAGCTGTTGGCATGGTCGTCTGCATAATCTTTGGGACCTCCGTTAACGTGAAGGTGTGATAATGCAATTTGGGTCATGATTTCTACGTTAATAATTGGATGAAAAGGCGGGAATAGGAGATATTATATATTTTTTTTTCGAAATGCCCAATTGATGACTACTCTCGATTACTAATAGGAGACAAGTCACACTGTCGATGAATCAGCACGAATATATGAAAAAACAAACACACAAGCTCATTTTGCCCAAAAATATTCAATAAGGGGGGAACACCTCAAATATGAACGTCGATTCCCAATTAATGTAGAGGAGCAAAAACTGGTACTAAGTATATTGCAGAAAATAAAATATATCAAAGTTGTCCTAAAAGAATAAACTAAACTATTTTGCTAAGCATCTTGCGTTCTGTAATCATATGATCATACAATCAGAGAACAAATTACTACCATGTACAATTGATTAAAACTGATTGTAAGTATTTCATAGATTCACCAATTCCCAGGAATTTCCATAAGTGATTCTACACTTTCTCTTCAGGACATGTCCAGAAGCATTAAAAAGTTTGCTTAGTAAAAAACAGAGACGAAGTAATATTGTGTTAACCCAAAAGCTTTGTGGTGGAAAGAGAAAGTTGTCAACTTATATTAAGCATTTGATTTAGAACTCCTGTTCTCTTTTATTCTTAGATTTTTATGAGCTAATCCTAACTACAAATTAGATAATTTTTTTTTGTCATTTCTTTATCATAATATTCTGTGGAAACTATTTTCCTTTATATATACTCTCTTTTTCTATCATACCCGAAAATTACTAGGGAAATCGATATAGATAAATAGAGTTGTTCCTGATAACTTCTTAATACGCTCGAAAAACAAAGGAATTTCAGAGAAACCATTGACGATTGTGATTGGTTTTAACATGTGAAATTGTGAGAAAAAAATTTTTTAATAAAATATAAAGCCTCTGAATTGAGACGTGATTCTAAGAATCACTCTTATTTTCTTGCAATCTTCGATACCTTAATCATTCCACTTTAATATGAGCCACGATAAGGAGAACAATAATGGCGTCAACAATGACGCTGTTACAAACGGCAACACGCGCTCTTCATTCTACACGCGGCTAACCTCTTATCCGCTTGTGAATGACACTGTAAATGTCGTGCATTCGTATGTTACCGCCAATCCTTATGGTAAACGTGCCCTTGACACTGCCTCCGCTGCTGCCACTCGTCTTTCTGGCATTGCCTCTCCAGTGCAAGAGCGTTTTGCATTACCCCTCGCCAAAGCGGACGAGTTTGCGCTGCGTTCTTTGGACTTTATTGAACATCGCTTTCCTGCTGTAAAACAGCCGACCGACGAGCTCATCCACCGTGTAGCCGAACCCCCACTTAAGATATATGCAGCTGCTCGCGAAACAGTTGACAAAAATATTACCGCTCCTGCTCACGATATCGTTGCAGGAATTGATTCTCGCTTCGGGGTTGTGATAGACCGTGCTGAGCAGGTTGTCAACCAATATTTACCACCTTCAGAACAAGAGAAAAGCAAAACGGATGAAAACAAAGAGATCAATGGTTACAAGTATAATACTACTCGTGCCTACAATTTATCTATCAGTACTCGCAACCGCATCTTTCACCAAATCCGTGAGCGCACTCCTGAAGAGTACCGAAAGTTAAAGGATAACAATGCTCTCGTACGAGAGATGGCCGATCGTGTAGAAAATCTCGCACAAGGTCTTGCTACATTCGCGGCATCCTTAAACGCACAGGTGGAAGAGCAACGCAAAGCCGTTCGTGCGCGTATTATTGCTCATGAACAAGAGCTTCGTAAACGTGTGGAAGAGACCCAACTCCGTGTTTCCCAGCGTAGAACTGCATTGACCCAATATACTCGTGATCAACTACCTGAATATGTGCGCGTTCGTCTCGATAAAGCAGCTGAGTATTTGAGCCAACGTTATTCTGAAGTACAACAGGAGATATCACGCAAGGACATTGGCCTATTCCAGAAGACACAGAATCTTACCCTATATACATTTGACCATGGCGTTCCCCTCGTGCAACAAGGTATTCAGGAGAGCGTTCGTGAAGTACAAGGACAAGTGAATTATCTGCAGAGTCAGGCCAGTAATGTAGTTGTGCAGGGTAGCCAATGGATACGCGACAGGCTTAACGGTGCAGCTAATATATTTGGACTGAAGATAGTACAAGAATAACTCAATCCTGTTTTTATTAAAATTAATTTGAATATAGTGAATTAATTTACAATACTTGTTTACCTTAATATTTCTGCGCATTTTCCTCAATGCTCCCTGATACACATGTTTCATTTCGTTATAAAATTCGGTGTAACAAAGTCCAGAATTACAGTTAGAGAAACAGGATACTTCTCTTCATCAACTCTCTCTCTCTCAATCTTAATTCCTTGCTATCTACTTCCCATTAAATGACAGCACAACAGCAAAACCTTAGGTCTCGCCTTCGTGATTTCAACGTGGGTGATCAGTACGAAATTCTGGATATCGTTGGAGAAGGTGCTTACGGAACCGTCTGCTCGGCAATTCATAAACCCACGCAGCAGAAAGTTGCTATCAAGAAAATCACTCCATTTGATCATTCCATGTTTTGCCTACGCACTTTACGAGAGATAAAGCTATTGCGTTACTTCAATCATGAAAAC
Organism: Calcarisporiella thermophila; assembly: GCF_041956535.1. Classification (NCBI taxonomy): domain Eukaryota; kingdom Fungi; phylum Calcarisporiellomycota; class Calcarisporiellomycetes; order Calcarisporiellales; family Calcarisporiellaceae; genus Calcarisporiella; species Calcarisporiella thermophila. The sequence continues at coordinate 490,533 of NW_027192208.1, forward strand.
GTAGTTTTTTTTCCCGTATCATTGTAAGATTTTTCACTAATTCTCTCTCCACTTTACTAGGTCATCTCCATCTTGGACATTGTTCGACCAAAAAGCATAGGAGAATTTACTGAAGTTTATCTTATCCAGGAACTCATGGAGACCGATCTCCACCGAGTTATTAGAACTCAAGAACTTAGCGACGACCATTGTCAGTACTTTATTTATCAGACACTTCGGGCTCTAAAATGCATGCATTCCGCTAATGTACTTCACCGTGATCTGAAGCCCAGTAATTTACTGCTCAATGCGAATTGCGATTTAAAGGTAATTTGTACAAGCTGTTGGCATTTAACAAATGTTCGTTGAATGCCAATAGCTTCAGGACTGCTGTTATTATCATATTTAACATGGTTCATTATCAATGTAGGTGTGCGATTTTGGGCTCGCTCGTAGTGCGAACTTTAGTGAAGAAAATACAGGATTCATGACCGAATATGTAGCTACAAGGTAATATTGAAAAATGGCAGCATTATTATGTATATTTACGTACGGTTTTCTTCAAATAACTTAAGATGGTACCGGGCTCCTGAAATCATGTTGACCTTCAAAGAGTATGCTGTATTCTTTAATATAAAATGGATAGATGCTTATTTATTGTTATTTACAGATATACATTTGCGATTGATGTGTGGTCTGTCGGCTGTATTTTGGCCGAGATGTTGAGTGGAAAGCCGCTTTTCCCTGGGCGTGATTGTATGTGGATCCTCTTATTTGTTTCGTTAAAGTATTAATTGATTGCTGTCTCAATAGATCACCATCAATTGACACTCATCCTAGATGTACTGGGTACGCCTACAATGGACGATTTTTATAGCATAAAAAGTCGACGCGTGAGTTAATAGTTTTTGTTGGATTTATTACTTCTTATTTAATATTGACACGCCCATAGGCACGCGATTATATCCGGAGTTTGCCTTTTAAGAAAAGAATCCCTTTCGCTCAACTCTTCCCTAATGCAAATCCAATGGCGCTGGATCTGTTGGTATGTGATACTATATTCTTTTTTTTACTCTATTCTTTACATTTAAATCTCATTTCAATGAAAAGGAGAAACTTTTAGCTTTCAATCCTGCAAAACGCATCTCCGTGGAGGATGCGTTGAAGCACCCTTATCTTGAACCGGTAAACAATGATTTTAATTTGAATATAGTTCGACTTACTGATCAACGTTTCAACTACTTTCTAGTATCATGATCCTAATGATGAAGTATGTGTTTTATATTCACGTGATTTATTTTAGATTACTTACTAAGCAAATTCTGGAATAGCCTACTGCACCTCCTATTCCTAACAGCTTCTTTGACTTTGATCGCTTAAAAGAACAGCTTTCTAAGGAGCAATTAAAACAAATGATATATGATGAGATTGCCAATTGACATGGAAATTAATACAATTAATTTAACAATTCATTATAATAAACGCATTGAATTTTCAAGTTTTTATGGTTCCGAGAAAATCCGGTTGTTAATTTTAATGTGGCGCAGTGTCCCCCTTGCCTTTATCTACTGCCGCGCGAAACATTTTTCATGGTTTCTCAATCGATTAAGCACTAGAACTTCTCAAAATGACTGACGCTCAATCTACTGGAAATGTTAGCATATTGCTACACGCATTCAAGACTAAATTATTTATACGAACTTTTATATATATTTTTAGGCCGCTTTTATTAAAGCATCTGAAGATGTTAAAAAGTTTACTTCTAAACCTACAGATGATGAGCTCTTGAAGTTGTACGCTCTCTTCAAACAAGGTATTAATGGTGATAATGACACTGGTAAGTTTAATAGGAGGATGTACTTAAGAATCTTGTTTACATTGAATAACATCCATTATGCCATATCTATCCTCTAGCTGCGCCTGGCATGTTTGATTTCAAAGCCAAATATAAATGGAATGCTTGGAATGATCTTAAAGGTGCATATTTGCGTTCTAATATTTTTATTTCATTATGAGTAATTGGGTATTCGCTTTTCTTTAGGAATGAGTAAGGAAGATGCTCAAGCAGAATACATTAAGCTTGTCGAAGAACTAAAGCCCAAATATAATTAAGCTTATCGCAGAAATATTTTATTTTTGTCGACTTAATCACTTTATATGGAATCTTATTTTTAAAATAAAATGAATTCCCTTAACATTTAAGATTGACAATGGAAAAAGAGTCGCTACAGTTCAATTCCAATTTTATTTGGTTTCAGCACTATAGACTATCTGTTGATGAAATAGCATGCAAAAAAACTATAAAATAAATCAACAAATAAAAAAATAAACAAAAAGAAAAAAAAGAAAATATTAAATTTAATTTAATTTTTATTTATTTAAATTTTTTGGAAAATTTTTATTGGAGGTATTCAATTCTAATTTTTCGCCAAAATGAAATTTGAAACCTATAAAATTTAATGAAAATAATGTTCAGGTAACTCGATATTAAATATTTGAATTTATATTTAATGTTAAGATATATTTTTTGGTTGAAAACTAAGTTAACTGACAGAAAAAGGGCAAGTATTCTATTTATAGCCAGAGTGTGGAAGAATTACTAAAGAAAAGGAGAGGAAGAGAGGGTTATATACTGCAGATATGGAATATGTATATAGAAAATACAATTGCAAACTGAAATAAACATTTAAATCTACATCTATCATTAACAGTAATAAAACAAAAAATTACAAGGGAGGGAAGTAAGAGGGGGATATAAAAGAAATAAGAGAAATCAAATGAAAGGTTAATCAGGAAGAGATCTTTAGTTTGCAAGTAGTGTATGGATTAATGACAGGGTATTATTGTGCTGTTCCACCATTTTCAGATCGTGCTTGATTCTGACGTAAGAGCGATTCCAACTCTTGGTTTCTTGTAAGCTGTTGATGGAGTTGTTGTTGTAGCTGTCTAATATAATCACAGGAGCAACGTAGGATTATTCCTTTATTTGGCTTGACGTTTGGATCCATAAAATTCTCAGGAAGCAGTGTAGCGAGTTCTTGAATGCGATCATTAATATTATCGCGACGGCGACGCTCAACTAAAGAAATTCACTAGATTGAGATACTCTCAAGATTAATTCCATATAAAAGACTTACCAGCATTGTGAGATTCTCTACGGTGCCGCCTTTTCTCTAACAAAAGCTGCGCGCTATAGAAAAACAGTTAATGCAGAGATAATTAAGAAAAAAAGTGAAATCTTACTGTTTATGATTGAGAATCTCCTCTTGTCCAAATAAGCCGTTAAGTAAAGCCATTTCACCTAGATTATACTGCAGTGAACGTGGGCGAGTAACTTGATCAAAATTTGAGCCTAGCCAGGATATGTTCGATGGCACTGACATACTATGTAGTTGGAAAGAGCTTTCACCATAACTGCTCTGTGGTGATTGGCAAGCTACAGGCGCCTCTATGTCCGTCATATCGAAAAGCAGATCATGATTGTCAGTGTATGGGGAATATAATGGTGCATCGACAGAAGATTGGCTAAAAGGGGAATCGGTAACGTCAGTTTGTCGAGGGGAGAGGTCTAGAGGGTCAAATGCGTCTGGAATTTTGTCGCCAAGAGGTTTCTTAAATGTGTGAGTGGATCTTGACTGCTGTGGAAATGAGGACATGTTATACCTCTATTTTAAAGTAAGTAAAACAAACGCATGAAATGAAAAAAGAAAAATAAATTTGTAAAAGTAGAGAAGCGGAAGCTGTCAAAAATAAAATAATCAGTCCATGATTTGGCCCAGAGTATTTCTATTGGCTAAATGCAATGTAGTCACGGAAAATGACTGTTCCCATGACAATTTGAAGTTGAACTGAATCAGATCTGGATTTTTTTATTCTCTACAGATTGACTTGTGTACATTATCCAATTCTTTATTTTTCCCCAAATTTCCATCCTTTAGCATGTCCGATATAGAAGATCTCGCTCCACTTGAGCCTACTCTCCAGAACGTTCTCGATCAAACATCTCTTCACTGGATTTTCGTTGGAGGGAAAGGTGGTGTCGGAAAAACGACTACATCTTGCTCTCTTGCTGTTCAGCTTTCAAAAGTAAGAGAGTCCGTACTCTTGATTTCAACAGATCCTGCCCACAATCTGTCAGATGCATTTGGTCAAAAATTCAGCAAAGAAGCTACTCTAGTAAACGGCTTCAATAATCTTTATGCTATGGAAATTGATCCTACATCCAGTATTCGCGAGATCATTGAGCAAAGTATTATAAGATTTATAAATTTATTTCATCTCTAGGAGATTGATATACATTTTATTAATATTAGCTGAGCAACAAGGTGGTGCAATGAGCTCAATCATGCAGGACTTAGCATTCGCTATTCCCGGTGTTGATGAGGCAATGGGATTTGCAGAAGTGATGAAGTAAATAACATTCTTTTCTATTAATGTTTCCATCATTAACAAATTTTTTAGACAAGTCAAAAATATGCAATTTTCAGTTGTCGTTTTCGATACTGCTCCCACTGGACATACTCTTCGCTTCCTCTCATTCCCGAGCGTGTTAGAAAAAGCTTTGGGAAAGGTATCTCAGCTTAGTGGGCGGTTTGGTCCTATGATTCAACAGGTAAATTTTTTTTCATTTTTGCGATTCGCTATTCTATGACAATTCTAATCTCCCCCATTATTGCACCTTTAAAGATGTCTGGTATGATGGGTATGAACTCTGACCAAGAGGACATGTTTAGTAAGCTCGAATCGATGCGTGGTGTAATTGCTGAAGTCAACAAGCAGTTCCAAGATCCCGTACTTACTGATTTTCTGTCATTTCCACGCAATATTGCTCAAACAGCTTTTTACTCCTTATTTAGGATACGACTACTTTTATTTGTGTGTGCATCTCTGAATTTTTATCGCTTTATGAGACTGAACGTATGATACAGGAGTTAACTGCTTATCATATCGACACTCACAATATCGTTGTAAACCAACTGCTATTCCCCAAAAAAGGTGAAGCTTTCTTTTATTATTATATTCAAACGCGCAAGTTTTAATCATGATTATACCTGTTATAGACTCCAATTGCGAGCATTGCTCTGTCCGCCACAAAATGCAGCAAAAATATCTCGAACAAATTCATGAATTATACGACGATTTTCATGTTGTCCAAATGGTAAGTTATATATATTAAATATAAAGTATTATACCTTATTTAAATTGAGTGCCTTCTGTTAGCCGATGCTTACAAAGGAAGTTCGAGGTATTGAAGATATCAAACGTTTCGGCGAAATGTTAATGCGGCCATATAAACCAACAGAAAATTAGATTATAACTAATCGCATCCTTTTCTCAAGATATACTTTATCGGATGAGAATAAAATGTTTGCCATGAAAATCATGTTTTTCGTAATTATTTATCAATGGTCAAATTGGAGAAAGTGAAAAGTGTATTTATTGATAACTTAGGGAGCGCGGTAACCTACTAAAAAGATTCTTGCGTTAATCGTGATAAAAAAATGAGTACACACTAAAAATTCTTATTAAATCAGTTTATAAATATTATCATTTCAATCAAATGGTACGGACAAAAAATATAAATTCATCATTTTAAGGAAGTATGTAGGTAAACAATGAATGAACACTAACCTGTCTAAAATATTTAGTGTGGATTTACCTATAAATAAGGGATATGAGTTAATCTTGATACGATATATTAAAAAAAAGTATATTATGAAAAAATCAGTAGGTTAATAAAGTTCATCATTGGAAAACCATCTTGAAAATAGATCCGATTTAAAGATACATCATATTTGTGTAAAACTTGTAAGAAATAAAAGTGCCTATTTACCTTATTGAGAATGCAGCGAGAATGTTGTCTACATTAAATTAAAATGTTAATATCAATATAATAATTAAAAATTGTTGTTTTTTTAAAAAAATGTCAGTCTCGAAAAAAACGTAATCATTATACTTCATTATAGCGTATATATAATATAGCCATCATCCATAAAGTCATTTGAGTATTATCATAGGAAATGCTTACCTCTGAATAAGACAATAAACAAAAATACGAAGGTGTGCATCTCGAGTAAGCAAACTGTTTATATATACACATTGCTGCGCCATAAACAATTCGCTCCAAAAAAATGAGGTTTCTAAAATTGGTTTGAAGTGCCTCAATAGGATACAATATAAATTAAACTACTTACGAACATTAACTATATCGTTAGATAGTTTAAATGTAGGTTTCGAAGGGAGGAACTTAGAAGTAGAATGGGTTCTCCTGATAACTTTTCAAATAGTATTTGATTGTATTATAGAGTTAACTTATATTCCATGCTGCTCTATATAATATACTCTAGACTTTCATGTTTATTATATTGCGTGTGCATTTAGTATTTATGTAATAAGCTCATAAATAAACTGGCGTTATGTGATAGTAACTCAAATTTTTCAATTTAAAGCATCGTTCGAACAACTGAAGTTGCGACACGCACAAGATAGGGGACCTGTCGCTCTGGTTGCAGAAAAGTATTGTCATCCACAGGATCACAGTAGTTTCGCAGCAAATCCAGTTCCTAGAAGAGGAAGATATTGAGATTTAGGCACAATATATCCAGAAGTTACTTGCTTAACCTTGCGAAGCATTGCCCGAAGTTTTTCATTTTTCGAGATCATAATTACTTGAGCTTCCAAATCTCTTTCCATTGACCGGTGTCCGAAGTTGGGGGAGCCAACCATCGTCAGGCAAGGTAACTCGTCTTGTGCGGGGGTACACCATAGACCTGCAGAATTCATCAGTAAACTTTGGGGAAATCGAAATAGTTAAAAGATATTATCCGAACCTTTGGCATGATAGGTCCAGCCCGGCCGATTGTATTCCTCTATAATAATTTTATCCAATTTATTGCGCTTTTTGATTTCATTATAGAAATTGTGTTCGATATAGGTATATGCGGCAGGAAGGTGTCTAGATACTCCTTTTGAATTAAAAAATCCGTTGGCCTAGATACAAAATGTTGGACGCAGAAAAATTCATAAGCGTATTTTTTTAAAAAATAATTACTCATTTTACCTCGGGCGCTGCTGTTAGGATTCGAAAACTTGAATTCATTTTTAAAACACGCTCTTTATATTTTTTTTCAAAATTGAAATATCCTGATGTAAGAGCAACAGACCATGGGTTTTCAATTGAATTTCTCTGAACTATATCAAGTAGTCTTAATGTCACAACCTCATCTTGTCGTATTCCGAGAGGACCCATTTGGATTAATGGCATAACCAATGTATCATTAGAAGTAGGTGATTGATAAATCCGAGAAGAGGGCGCTTGTTGGATCCATCTCTGAATGAAATTGCGCATGCGCTTTGATGCTAAACTTTTAAACGCGATACTTTGACGCACAGGATCTACGCTGTTGGCTGGTATACGCAGGCTGTATGGTCCACTCTCAGAATGCCTGGACGCATCAATATAATATGAAAATGAGGATATAGTCTCGAGAAGTTTCGCGAAATAATCGGTGAGCTCAGGTGCGTCACCAAAGTATATATAGCGGTCTTGACGATTGGTAAAATAATCGCTACTTAAATTTGCTCTAGCATGTTGCATGCAACAATATTAGCAAAAATACTATAGCAAATGATGGACGGAAATAATAGTTACCCACTTAACACAAGATTGTTATCGAAGCCGTATGCTTTAATATGCTGCAAGCCGATACCTTCATTGAAGCGCTGAGGAAGTGTTCGTTTTAGTATGCCTGTAAGATCAGGTGTATGGTACAAAGATATATGAACGCGATCTTTGAAATCGCGTACTAGAGGTGTAAGAAGAGATGCAGGACTGTTCTCACTTCCACGAGTCCCTCGTAGACAATCCATTAAAATATGCACACGCAATTTCGAATTGTTTTCGAGCGCTTCTCTAATTGAGTTCACCTTATTAAGATGTCAGAAAATACAAGCTATATGTCGAACATTTAAATTCAAATATTTACTAAGTCTAACTCGGCAGAGCCTATATATAATGCTGATAAGAAAATACGATCCTTTGCCTGAAGGATTGAAGACTGAACAAAGTTTTGGTTAATGCAACACACTTCATTCAGCTAAACATATAAATTCTTACCTTGAGCGTATTGTAAAACTCATCAGGAGTATAAATCGGAATAACAGCGTGACCATTTAAAGGAATAACAGGTGCAAGATCGTACAATTCAGTAAACGGATTTAATTCTGGACTTTTCACTGTGGCTGTATCCGAAGTATTAGTGTAGGATCTGCGCAGAGGTAGCAAACATCTCAAAAATCGCGAGATTTTTGTACTATATCTCAAATTGGTTAGGACTACTCGCGATAATGATAATGCCATTAGAAATATAATGAACAATTTTTCTGTTACTACATTATTTGCCACTTAGTTTGCATTTAAATTATGAGGCGCAGTGCCGAGTATTTTTATATAATAAATTAAGACCGATAAAGTCCGTGAATTTGAAAACATGGGACTAGATGAGGTACGAATTTCAAGCAAATAAAATGTTAAAGAATATGTTTCAAGACTATACTTTTCAATATTTGAATAGACATCCCAAAATAGTGGCATATCCAAGGAAGAGTTTAAGAATAATTCTAAAATGGTAGACGAGGCGCGATATATAGAGGCAGTTAATAAATTAATGGATCTGGTAATTAATATTTAACATCAGCAATCATTTTCTTTTGGTTAACATAGGATACTATCTTACCTTCTCTTATTTTTGCTAATAAGCTACACACGAAAAAAGATAGGCCTGCTCATCTGTTCAAATTAAGCGTGAACGGTGTAGCTCGTACGCGTGAGAGCTTTCTGCTTTCTGCCATAGAGCCCGCATTTCGTGCTCGAACCCTAAAAGATGTGCTCTATGAAGTACAGCTGGCTGCTGATCGCTTGAAACGGCTTGATTTATTTTCTGAAATAGATGTGCTATTGGATGTGCCAAAAGATCCTTTAGCAACGGAGGATGCTATGGAGTTAGTATTAAATGTGCGAGAAAAGTCTAGATTGTGGGTAAAGACTGGCACAGAAGTTGGAAATGGAGAAGGCAACATGGTAACTTCTAACAATTAATTCAAAAAGATATTATATAATCTATATACTTCCATTGGTTAGAATGGCTCGATTAACATTCGTAATTTATTCGGTGGAGCAGAGACTTTAGAAACTAATGTTTCTTTTGGAACGCGTACTAGTTCTGCATTTCAAGTAGTTTTTATTTATTTTCAAAATTAATATACCCCTTGCTAACCAACAGTAAAGTTTTGCCTAGCAAAACCAGTCAATGCTAGTCCCGATGCGAAGCTGGATATCAACGCTTTTAATGTAGTTCGCAATAATATGCTTTTTAATTCACACGAGGAAGTTATGCGGGGTATTGGGGCTCGATTTAGAGTAATATAGAAAAATATTTGCTCCACTAGTCTAACCTTACGCCCCTAATGGTTATATTTAATATAATATTAAGGGGATTTCAAATTTCGGATATCATGAGCTATCTTATGGAGCAACATGGAGGACTATCGATCGTTTGGCCAGTGATGCGTCATTAAGGTTAGTGGTCCAACTTCTTCATGAATCTTCAAATATAAACCCCTTACTTTATATTTCAATGTCAAGTGTTCGTGAACAAGCAGGACATTCCTTGAAATCTTCTCTCCAGCATATCTTCCAACGGGATATGCGAGATGATTCGGTATTACCATCCAAAGGTAATTTACTAATAATTAGTGTTAGTTTAACTTTTGTTAATATATATATATATATGTTACAATTTTAGGCTACTTTTTACGGCTGACTCAAGTAATCAATATTAGGAATCTCTCAAATGATTAGCTTCTAATATCAAAATTGTAAAAATTAAGGAATTTGCTGGTGTGGGAGGGGGCGATGTGAATTTTTTCAAAAACGAAATCGAAAGCCAGATTAATTTTCCACTTGGCAATGATTGGGTATTAAGTTTGTCAGCACGCGGAGGTTTATTACACTCTTTGAATGCTATACCGTCCAAGATTAATGACCGCTTTTTCCTTGGTGGTCCGCTGTCCGTCCGCGGATTCCGTACATGTGGAATTGGGCCAAGGGACAAAAGTGCGTAATAAGTTACCCGCGCAATCATTTATTGAGACATTCTTTCTAAACAATTCATTTTATCATAGAGGATGCACTCGGTGGTGATGCTTATTGGGCGGCTGGAGCAAGTCTGCTTGCTCCTCTCTATGGAAAACTTCGTGATTGGCCATTAAGATTGCATTTGTTTGCTAATGGAGGAAGTTTAATCCAAGTGAAGCCAGGTGAGTGCTCCGGAATCTTATATTTGTTTTACACATAGCTCATTATATACATTTATTATTTAGGGACGCCCGTCAAGGATTCAATTGCTTCACTTTACAGTACTCCCCCCAGTGCTTCATTTGGGTTTGGGCTTGTTTATCGCCATAGTGTCGTACGCATCGAGCTCAACTTTTCGCTCCCACTGTGCATAACCGCCACAGATCAAGTCAAGAAAGGAGTCCAACTTGGATTAGGGTTGAGCTTTATGTGAAAGTTAACGTCACCTTTTTATTTCAGGAAAAATATACATGCTGGCTCTATAATCAAATAAATTCGAATTAGAGATCTTTATTTGTTCAATCCATTACAATGATATATAATCAATGCAGTAGCATACGATGCATATGAAAACTGAATATTTATTTCGTTTTTTTTACAAAAAACAAAAAACAAAGAAAAAAAATGAATTGAATAAATTTATACCATTTTCTCTCTCATACTCCCGTACTCACATACAATAAAAGATAAAAAAGCTAGGCCAAACGTCCAATAAACGTATTTCAACATATCTCCAAGAAAGAATCAATTATTGTTGATTCTCGCCAGAGCCCTGCATCGAAGCATACCGTTGCTGAAGATGAGGCGGAAGTTGATGCAGCGACTCAAGCATATGAGAGGGTGGGGTCATAGGGCCCGGTGGGCCACGTGCCATTGCGGGTATTCCGTTGGTCATGCCCATTATAGCTTGCGGGGGAGGGGGAGGAGGGTGCATTCCGCCATACGCGCCAACAGCCATTTGCCGAAGTAACATTTCATTTGGAGGCAAAAACATGCCAGGATGACAGTGCGGAGAAGGTGGTAATGGTCCAGGAGTTGGTGGTGGAAATAATGGCAATCGGGCAGGAAATCCCGACTGCGGCGCGTGTGGAGATAGAGGAATACCTTCCATAGGACCTCCGTGGTGATGGTGCATTGATGGCATGCCGATTCCAGGTTGAGGCGGTGGCAACGGAGGTTGCTGCTGTTGCTGATGGTGAGATGATGGACCAGAGTCTAAGTGGTCTCCAAAACCATTACCACTGCCCTGACGGATACCCATTCCTTGTTGTGCACGTTGAGATATCTGTTGATTCTGTGAATATGGAGGAAAATTAGGCATAAATGGTGCACGCATGTGCGCTGGTTGCTGCTGCATTTGAAAGAGATTCGTTGGAGCATCGCTTGCTCCCTGAACTGGATGTGTTAGGCGGCTAAATGTGGAGGTTGCATCAGAAGTATCTCTTGAAGGGTTGCTATACTGGTCCAAGTGAGATCCTTGATGTCGTAACTGTTGTCGTTGCATCATCTCAACTGTATTTTCATTAGGCACAGTCTGAGGCGAAACGTGTGTGTTAAGTTGGGGAGAAGTTTGTTTTACAGCAGACACAAACTTGATCGAAGGGGAAGAAGAGGCTGATGAATTTTTAGATCCAATATCTGCTTTCTTAGTAAGTTGTCGATAAACAGATGTAGGTACGTTGCCACCGAATAGAACATGAATCGGTTTTCGCTTTTCAATTTGATCATCAGAATCCTTAGCAGTATAGCTGTCTTCTTCTTTAATCACTTGTGCAGATCCTCCAAGAGGGGTATTCTCTTGATTGGCAGGTTGAGTATTCTCAGATATTGTTGAGTGCCTTCGTGATCCAGAAGAGAGTTCCGATATAATAGATGGGTCTGGTGGAAGCTCAGTCGTAGTTATTGAACGAAGGGTAGTCTGTGAAACAAGAACGCTCGTATCTTCGCGAGGATTCGGAGAAGTTTTAAAGTCAATTGTCAGAGAATTGGACGCGGGGGATTGTCCATCCTTTAAAAGAGTTATTTAGTCAATCACACAATTTTGAAAATGGCTGTGTGCTAACATACCTTAGCTTTAGAAAGGACTTGCATGACTTTGCTAAATCCTGCAATATCTTCTTCTGTTGGGGCTCCAGTCGGAAATGAATATGAAGGTCCATCAACTCCCATAGATTGCAACAGTTCTGCTTCAGAGAGCATTCGGCTTTCGTCATGTGTGGTCGGGGAAAGAGGTTGTGCGGGCGCGCCAAGTGGTACTTGACTCTGAAACAGAGTCTCCAATGAAATAGATTTCGGTTGCTCTTTAAGTGGGACTGCAGAAGTATTGAAGGCAGAGCCTTCAGAAGACCGGCTTGAAAAGAATTTAGCGAATCGCGAGCCACCAGTCTTATTGCTATCCGGATCCAAACTCTTTGCAATGGTAAGCTTAGCAAGCTTATCTTCAGCAATAGCCACGTTATGTTGGACTACAAATTTCTCAAATGCAGAGAGCGAGTCAAACGAAGGATCTCCTCCCTTCGCAAAAAAGCTGTCGGTAGCCGCGGCTTTTAAGCTTTCGGAGCGTGGTTCATCTATTAATGAGGATGAGTAAAACGAGCATTGGATTCTTTTGTGTTTCATTAATTGCATACCAGTTGATTTAGATAAAGCATTTTCAACCATCTCAGATTCGCTTTTAGATATTTCATTGTCTTTCTCTCGTGATTTAGCAAAATGCTCTGCTTGATCGATCCTCCATGACACACTTGAGTCTGCTCTTGAAGAAGTCTTGGTAGAATCCTCCTTTTTAATTTTTTCATTTTGTCGACGATCTCGCTCTTTCATGCGAGCCTTCCATTCCTCCAAATCCTGCATAGGGGGCGCCTTCATTTCATTTCCAAGAGCTGATTGTTTATCTTGCTCAGCTGCAGGGTCATAGTCCATCCATTCAGGTTTCTCTGAGCGTTCAAAAAATCCCTGATCGTCGCGACCCGAACGTCCAGCTATTAAATTTAAAATTTATGAAAAATTGCAAATATGCAATAAAATAGGGAAAGAAAATCACCTTCTCGCTTATTAAAGTGCATATTTTCACCCTCTCTTCGCTGGCGATTAAACGTACGATCTCCCTGTCCGGATAAAGTATTTCTCTCCTGGCGATTCCGCACCTCTCGAAAATTAAACTGTCCTTCTGAAGAAGTCTTTTCATTCGAATTAAAAGATCTTGTTTGTTGGTTTAGGATCCCACGCTGTGCCCGCGTATCTTCACGACCAATGTTACTCCGGCCACTACGTAAATCCTCGCCCGCCTATGAGATAATTTAGCATTTTCTTAATTACAGAAAAACATTCAATATTACCTGTCGCTGTCTAAAAATATATTGGCCACTAGAACGTGGGCTGGACACAGCTTTTTCTTCACTCGAGTATTGTTTCAATCCACCAGAACTTGATGAAGCAAAATTCATTTTGGGGGGCCCAAGAACAATGTTTTTCTCTAGAAAACATGATGTATAAATTATTGAGTGGTGTAAATTAGTGATTTATGGTTGCTTACCTCCACGAGACTTTCCTTCAGTAAGTGCAGATTTATTCTCCCCATTTTCGGCAAACGAATATAAGCTGTCATTTTCATCGTTAGTATTTAAGAAATATACAGAAATATTAATGAGGTAAAAAAAACCTGTCATTTCCGTCAGTATATTTTCTGTGATGTGTCTCTCTATTAGGGGGTGGATATTCCCTATTGAAAACAGAATTTCAAAAATAAGTATACCTCGTTGAGATGAAAGACTCAAAAAGAGACTAAAATATGTACCCAAACCACGATTCAATTGGTGGAAGATCATCTGGCCTATTTACTAGCGGACTTTCACGAAGTGCAAGCAACATCTTCCTCGAGTATCTTAGGATTTTCTTGGAATCAAAATCGGTTGTCTTTGCTATAGGAGATGCTGCCATTGGATCCATTAGATCTCCTTCATCTGCGACTCCCGAAACATTAGATGATTTTTGTGAGATTTCGACGGATGACATAAGTTGCTCGAGATCGATTCTTTTGAAGTTCTCCATTGCTTCGTTCGATCTCTCGCTTTCTTCCCTCCCTATACTGATTTTTGTTGTTCTAAGTACCCGGAAAAAAAGGCAAAAAGTAACTGTAGATGAAGGTAAATGAATTAAATTAATCATGGCAGAATTTGTAACTTACTCAATAGATGCACTTATAAAAAAAAAATTCAGGTCGCACTAAACTTGTGAATTGCTTCTCTCTTCCCTATATAACGCGAAAAGTAAAGAACATCTCTAATAGCCGCACACACTGGTCATTTTTCCCCATCATTAGATACCAACGTCACTATATCAGGTGGCTTGAATTTTGCGGCTTAGATCTTGTTTACGATTCGCATAGGAGAGCAAGACAAAATTTTCAGAGCAACGGCTTGTTTGCTGTTCCTTCTCTTTCCCTTCGTTTTTAAACTTGGAAAATAGATTAGGTCAACATGTCCGAGCAGGTATAACATGTTTGTCTTTTTTTTAAAATGATGAGCATATAACTTTAAATTTGTCAGTTGGTATAATGTTTTTTATGATTGTTTCAGGTCGAGAAAGCTTTCCAGAAGCAGCGTGGTATTTTCTTGAATCCAAAGCTGGGCGCCAAAAAGGCTAAAGGCCAGCGTTTCTATAAGGATGTTGGTCTTGGTTTTAAGACCCCACGCGAAGCAATTGAAGGGACCTATATTGGTATAAATAACTTTATTTTATAACTCTCGAGTCCCAGTGCATAATTTTGTTCAACATAGACAAGAAATGCCCCTTTACTGGTGAGGTTTCTATTCGTGGTCGTATTTTGACGGGCGTAGTTGCATCAACCAAAATGAAGCGCACAATTATTGTTCGCCGCGAGTATCTTCACTACATCCCTAAATATAATCGTTATGAGAAACGTCATAAAAATGTTGCTGCGCATCTCTCACCATGCTTTATCGGAGTTGAGCCAGGAGATCTAGTAACAATTGGACAATGTCGCCCACTTTCAAAGACTGTACGCTTTAATGTGGTTCGTGTGACTAAGATCTCTGCTAAAAAGGTATGAATTTAGGTTGAATATTAAATTAATATTTTGTCTAAATTTATTATATAATTTATATATAGAAAATGTTCACCAAGTTTTAATTACAATCAAAATATATAATAAATGCTTTTTGTTGCCTGAAAGAATGAATAGAATATTTTTAACCACAATAATTACCCTATATGAACTTTGATTTGTATAAATTGTTATTTTCATTCGGTAAATAGTCTAAAAACAGATTTAAGATTCCCTATGATTTTGTGCTACTTTAAGAACACCTGGCTGGAGCCATTAGAGCAGTAATATTTTTTTATTATTGAAAATACCTAAAAATTCGCTTCCTTGACGGATTATGTTTTCTACATTGCGAGCAATCAAAGCAACATCTACGTCCATAAGGATTGTGTCAACATGTTCTCGACATTCACGTCTTTCAACTCAAGTGCTATCGCGTCAACCGCTCACTCAGGTTATTCGGCATCCTTCTCTATCAATTCAACCCAAAAGAGCGGGTTCATTAAGACATTTTCAAGTATCAGCTTCTCGAAGAGCACCATTATTCCCACTTCCTTATATAATCGCACCGCTTTTTAAATCCAATTTATTTATTGCCTCTATGGCTAAGCTTTCACAATTTTCTCTTAGTATTCTCCCGCATTCTCTTTATCGTAGACACCGACGCTCCACACAGATTCTCATTGCTATCCCGTTAATATCGCTCGGTCTTGCTGTTTTTATTGGACTAGATCACGCTCCGAATACGGGTCGTTGGCGATTATTATTTATGACTGAAGAAGAAGATTATGCTATCTGCGAAGAAGGTGCCAAAGAGATGCTGGCGAGTGTTTCAGGCTTGATTTACGATGAAAATTCCGAGTATGTACAATGGGCACGCACAGTATGCGCAAATCTTGCACGAGTGATTGATAAAGATTTGCGCCCAGGTGTGAACGAACCGATCACTGTTCCATCTGAATTTGAGGTGTTTGTAATCGATGACAGATCTACATTCAATGCATATGCACTTGGATCGTCCAACAAGATCTTCCTTTACACTCCAATGCTTGAACTCATTGACCACGATGATGATATACTTGCGTCAGTACTCTCTCACGAGATGGCACATATTGTACAGCGACATCATATTGAATCACAGGCGGTTGCATCGATATTGCTGATGATAGAAGACATTGTTCGCGGTGCGACATGGTACATTATTGATGCATTGGGGCCCTTTATAAATGATTTTTTCAAAAATATAATGGATGGGCTCATTGAGATATCCACTTCGACTACTTACAATCGTCGACTTGAAAAGGAAGCAGATTTAATTGGACTTGAATGGATGGCACGTGCTGGCTATAATCCAGAGAAAGCAGTGGTATTCTGGGAGCGAATGCGAGAACTAGAGCTGTTAGTAGAGAATGAGAATATGGAGGGAGAGAAACAAAGTGGGCAAATTGTTTTAAGAGAGGGAAAGCGAACCTCTCAGAAAATACCTGGCGAAAATAACGAAAACGAAGATGAAAGGCAAATTAGTCGATCATTTGCACAAACTGTCGACGACTGGTTTGGTGCAAGCCATCCGTCTACAGAGGAACGTATAATGTATTTAAGTGCTCAAATGGAGCATGCGTTGGTGACGTACCATACAGCACTTAAGCAGAATGGTCCTCCAAAAAGATTTTTTGAGACAATCAAGTTGCCTGAACATAATGTTAGTGAATCGACGATTGCATACTTACAATCATGGATTAAGAATACTTTCTTTAGTAAAAAATCGTCTTCTACTTAAAATTTCTTAATACTAGTGAAAAATAATTTATCTCAAATCTCTGCGATTATCTGCCGGAAATTTTGACCGGGCTTGGGTTATATCCTAGGATGCATGCAAATTTGATATGTCTGCGATAGAGGATTAAGATATCAACATGGATTTCATACATATCTTAATTATCATTGATCTTAGCGGCTTAATAATTTACGACATGTTCCAATGAAATATTGGGCATCAGTTATTGTGATTTCGACATCTATATATTTTGTATCAGACACGTTTCCAAGGGCTGGCATGTTTTTACTCTGTTTTCTCAATATGCTGACATATACTGTGTCATAATTCATCTGTAAGCTTTTGAAGTTTCACGTTTGAAAGAATGAAAGAATGTTTTCGCATGTTTGCGATAAATATTTTAGATTTTTAAATCAAAATAGTTTTCCAATAGGTATGGAAAAAACATATCATGATATGAAATGATATAAAGAACCTAATAAACCATCCATGTAGATAATTTGAAATGTTGTCTAAAAGCAGTGGGCATATTTTCATATTATATACCTATGATTCTGCTAGTATAATGTACACCTTGCCCAAGCTCAATTTCACCAGAATCAGTGAATTAATGAAGTTCAATTTGAAGAGGTTGAAGGGCGCCCAATTAAATTTTCGAACAAAACGACTCCCATATGTTCTATAATGAAGGAATATTTTTCGCGTCTCCTACGTCTTCTTCCGCGTAAAGACTCTAATCAAATATATGACATATTTTCTTCACTTCCTCCTGATATATCTTCCGCTGCTATTATCAATTACCGAGACGAGCACGGGGACACTCTTGTTCACCATGCAGCACGACACCATAATATTAAAGCATTGCGTTTATTTTTGGAGCTCGGAGGAGATGCACAGGCTGTGAATAATCATGGTCGACATCCAATCCACGAAGCGATTGACAGCCGAGAATGTGTGCAAGAATTAGCCAAAGTGTGTGATGTTAATTGTATGAAGCGAGGAGATTGGACACCTGCGATGACTGCTGGTATTTTGATACTATACTGATAATTTCACTTTATTTTGTGTAAATATTAAATAGATTATTTTAAGCGATGAAAGGAAGGCTTGATATCGTTGAGCTACTGATTTCATTTGGTGCTGATGTTAATCGCGTGAACAGAGACGGGTGGAATTGTTTACATCTTGCTATAAAAGAGGGTCATCGTGATATCGCCGAATATCTTCTTCGAATATCACCCGAATGCTGGAAGCGTAAGACGCGGAGCGGAAGGCTCCCAATACAAACAGCTGCATTATGCGGATACACAGAAATAGTAAGATCAATTCTTTGTCTTGTAAAAGAAAAGGATCGTAGAATGCTTCTCGAAGAAGCTGATAATAGCGGTATGGGACTTTTGCATGTTGCAGTTGCGGGAGGAGATCTGGTATTGGTTAAAGAATTAATCGAACGATATGAATTAAACGTGGATATCCAAGATAATACAGGACGACAACCTGTACATATTGCAGCACTCACTGATCAGCCAAAAATGATTGTCTTATTAATGGAGCATGGTGCTAAGCTTGACGCCCGCGACCAGTGGGATCAATCGTCTCCACTCCATTTGGCAGCACGAGAGGGCCACATAGAGACAGTTCAAGTACTACTACAGCTAGGAGTGGATAGTTTTGCAAAAGATAAATTTGGAAGAACAGCGTTGGACTTAGGTATTGAAAATATTTTTATAAATTGTCACCAAAATATTGTATTCACCTCTTCTTTATCTTCATTTAACTCTAGCTCGTTCATGGCACCGTGATGCTATTTCTGAATTGCTCTCACCCGTTATCGAGTTTACGACTTGATCCCAATAAAAACTTGATATAGTTGATGAATTTTAGACAACTATTATAAGACAGGTTTATTTTATACATAAGAGAATGGCCATTATGTAGATTTTTGGAAAAGATTCCTAAAATTTTAACGATTCTCTACTCTGTTTATTCCGCTGTTACGCTTGGCTCGCTTGAATGTAGCGTCACTTCAAGGCGGGTCAGTTTTTCTGCGTTCTCTCTATTTCGGCGGTTCCAGTGTTTATTCTTAAATTTATCAAAATTTAGCGTTCGACTACTATCAAGAAATCACTACTCAAACTTACTGTAGCGCGCTTCTTGCGTAATTGGAACCTGTCGTATATTTGAGAGTAAAGTAGTCCTTCACCTTGGCGCATAACAAACACTTTGTGAGAATTGTCAAACTTGGAAAGTTTAAGTGTATAGTCGCGTGCCCAATGAAATTGCAATTGTAATTGCTAGCAATTCAATAATAAGGAATTAGACGAGTATAAAAATTGGTAGGTAATAACGATGTATACTTCATTCGATTCTTCAGATTGAGTCGAGTTTCTTTTTCGCTTTAATTTTCGAGCGCTTTCTTCATCTGGGATATAGTAGTAAACTAATCGGTCCAAAGAATCTTTCTCACCAGAAGGCATCATAACGCTAAATCGCGCTTTACTGGTATCACTCACTCCCTCTCCATTGACATTAGAATTGTTTGGTTGAGCTTGACATGGGTCTTCATCAAACACGATTAGCGAAAAATTAGAATCAAAGGTGCTGAAATCAGGAAGTACAGGGACAGCATCGATAGCTTTGAGTTTCGGATTTGTGGGATGCTTGAGCTTCTCAAGCAGATTGGCGTCGTTTGCCGCATTGAAGGTATTCTCAATCGTTTTTATTTGACCCTCTCGAGAGATATCAAAGTCTGTTCGATGTTTCTTGGCGGAGAGGCCGAATCTGTAGGCATAGATATTACTCCCTCGGAGAATCATAAAATAGAACTGATTTTGCTTACTGAGATTCAACACTCTGAGTCTTAGTTCCTTTAGAAACTTCCTCCGCAAAATATTCTGTTCTTCTTAGCCAGGCAACCATGGGTTTGTTCTTAGGAGTAGCAGCCGTTCCCCGCGTATGTTTTTTCACGTTTGTTAATAAAAACTCATCTTCGGAATCAAGAGTTTTTGCTGGACGAGTTTCTCCTAAAAAGTTGTCATCGATTTAACAAAATTATCTCATTAATTGAGTAAAAAAAAAAACACCTCTAGCCTCAGTCTCATAATCGTTGATTATACCCCCCTCAAGCGGCATCCCTAGATCTTGCTCTACCATTAAGTTATAAGGGGTCTTTTCAATAAGGCTAGTGCTCTCATAGCGACTGTAACGTGTAATATCAGGATGATATTTGAGAAGTTTTGGAGAGAAGGGAAGGGAGGGTAAAAGATTTCGATAGCGCACTCGGCATACAAATTCAGAACTATAGGTTAAAGTGTAGTTAGTCGTGCAAGCTATTCTAATATAAGAGACATCACACTTAAATGCCTACCGATTTGACGACATTATTGTATTGGGTTAAAGGAATATTATCAGTGGATTTTTTATAAGTTTTGTGGCGCAATCGCTATCGAAATTTAAATCCAATTTCAATTTTATTCATAATTTTATAGGTTGAGTATTCACATAAAGCTTTTTGAATTGTATCTATGCGAGTGTCTTTGCGTCGACTTTAATGGCTCTTTCCTTAACTTTTAGAATATCCGAAAATATTCCAAATGCTGTTACTGCAGCTCCGGCTCCAGCCCCTTGAATGATGAGCCCATTGGGGAAACGCTGTGTCGTAAACTTAATGATATTATCCGACCCTTTTAGAGAGGCAAAGGGATGAGACGCAGGATAACGGCCTAGTTTTACACCTGAATCTTTCCCTAAACAGTCTACTACTCCCACATAACGAAGCACTTCATTCTGCGCGAGAGCGTGTGCATTCATTTCGCTAAATTGATTATCGTACTCGGGCAATTTAGTCATAAATTCATTAACAGACGAGACATTACGCAAGGCTTCGGGTACAATATTTTCTACGGAGAGTGTTTCAAGAGACAACTTCACCCCAGCAACGCGCCCACAGATGATAACCTAGGAGAAAGTATTTGTTGTGAAAAATAAGTTGATAAAGCAAAGAATATAGGGCTAACCTTTCGAGCAACATCGAGTCCATTCAAATCATCGCGTGGATCTGGCTCCTAATAAATCAAAAATGCCAAAGACATATTAAAGGGATAAGACAACATTTGATTAAATGAATCTAAAAAAATATCAAACCGTATATCCAAGTTCCTTCGCGGTCTTTACTATTTCTGAGAATTTGCGTTCTTCTGCCACAGAAAGACTCGAAAACTCATTAAACAGATAGCTTAGTGTCCCCGAAAAAATGCCCTCAATTCGTGTCACACGATCACCCGTTTTCACGAGATCGAGCAATGTATTAATTACTGGCAATCCGGCTCCTACGGTCGATTCATGATAAACCAGGCCGCGGTTATTTGGATTGTAAATTTCATTAAAAAGGGAAAGCTCGCCCGAGAAACCCTTCTTATTTGGCGTAACTACGTGAATACCCTGTTGGAGCCAGCTTGGATATCTCTCAGCCACTGACTGTTCGGACGTGCAGTCAATCACAATCGATGGGTCCGTTTGACTCGATAGAAACCGATTAAGCTCGGCGAAATCTAGACTAGTAGGGGTCTCGGCGAGATCCTTACGCCATTGAGAGAGATTAATCGAGTTATCGAGCAACATGCGCTTGGAAGAAGCAAGGCAGACAACACGCAATGCATGATAGATCCCATGGGACTGCAATTGGCTTATCAATTCTGAACCTACAAGGCCCACTCCGATAATAGCAATGTTAATCATTTTTAAATAATACAATTAGCAACTACTTTTTTCGTGTGTAAGGTGATTTTAACTACGCCACTGCTCCATTTATCGAAATTTGATATTATGAGATGCATTTAATGCATATCAACTAATATTTTCTCATTATTACTCAATCCTTTGTAAGAAGACTATTTTCAAAATTGTTAAAATATAGAGCATAATAATAAAAGAGTAAAAATTATAAAATATAATAATGAAGATAGCATAATATATAATAAAGATATTATTATAAAAAGATAAAATTAGAAAAATGACTACTGCTTCGCACGAAAATAAAAAAACCAAGAAATTCAATAAAATCTCAATATTAAAATACTCCAAAACGAATTCATTCATGAATATTTATGAAAAGAATAAAATATGTTTTAGTTTAGGCTGTATTCTTTTCATCTTCTTCCCTAATCGTCATTTTTTGCTGAGCTAGTGAAGCAAGCTCAGAGTCTTCCGGAGACTCTAGGGAAGTGTTTTGGTAGCTTTGAGGATCTTGCGGACGTATAGAGCCGTGCGTGTAGCTGGGAATCTGCCCGTAATAGCCCATGGGTATGTTGCTCGAAGTACCAATGCTAAGGATAGTTTCGGGGGTCAAAGGCTGAGTCATCACTCGCTACTCAAAACAAATTTGTTAATATATTGTTATATAAAGTGGGCACTAATATAATACCCCAAATCCAACCCCATATTGCGGGGTTTTCCACATTCGCCTTTTAACCACTTGGTCTTTCAGCTTTTTCTGAGCAGTAGAATCGGCAAAACGAGCCTGTAGAGGAGCGGACGAGCCTTGAAATGTGATTCCATTGAATTTCTGGATTATAGCTTCGGCTGATTGTCGATCAACCATTCTTAAATATAGGTTTAATAAATAATTGTTTAATAGAATATATAATATACAGTTACCGGGCAAAGCCGACCCCTCGACTAACATTCGTTGCAGGATCGCGCATAATTTTTGTGGAGGTTGTCTTGTAGGGGAGAAGCAATTGCTCCAATTTCTATATAAGGATTTATATATAAAATTGAACTCAATAGCTCGGTTCAAAACATTAAATATATTTACCGCTTCGTCCATATCAACGGGTAAATTGGAGAGATATACATTGGTGGAGGAATGGTCCTGCAGACTTTTCAACCGTATACTGAAAGAATCCTGGTGTTGAAATGTCAGTTACCAAAAAATATTAATCTCAGTTGATGTATATAATGTTCACCCTTGCAAACGAAACTTGAAATCCCATCTGTGACAAAGCTTCTATTGCATGTTCCGCTTCCTCTTTAGTCTCATACATCACGAATCCAAATCCTTTACAATCGCCTGTCTGCTGATCGATCATCGCTTTAGAGGACGAAATCGTACCATAACTGCAAAGTGGTGAGTGTACTCCAAATAACCCATATCCAAAAATAATGCACACTTACACTGCGCACATCGAATAGAGGTTCTCGTCAGTCATAGTGGGGGGGAGCCCGCGAATATAAATATTATTCAAGATTTGGGGAGAAAACCCAGAAAAGTTTAATCCTGGTGTACGCTGTCCAAGAGGTTGATTTATGTGTACAGAATGATGCGGGAATTGGATTGTGTGGCGACGATTGCTAGGTAGATTCCACATTGGATGATGCTGCGGTGGAGAAAGGGGAGGAGAGCCAAGATAACGTGCCTGTTGTGGGGGAGAAGAGGGTGCTGATGATACCTGGAAGGAGGATGGGGTTGGCATATTTGGCTGATATGCCTGAGGATATCCAAATGGCTGTAATGAGGGGGAATGCATCACTGGCCCTGTTGGGGGGGTTTGTGGAGCTGATTGCGCATAATAGACAGGTGTAGGACTTCCAGGCGAGTAGTATGCTGCACCTTGTGGAGTAAATGTGGGTGATTGAGGTGGAAGCGGTGAATTTATCGATCCATATGCTGGTGCAGCAGCAGCAGCAAAATAAGGAGCAGGATACTGTTGGAAAAGACCATAATTATATGCTATTTGATAAGTGGATGGATCATTAGGATCATATCCCGCCGCCAATGCAGTCTGATAGGCTTCCGATACACTCTGGGACTGTTCGCCTTCCTTTTCATCTGTCGTGACATCAGTTGGGATTGATTTTTCCTTTACATCTTGACTGATATCATTGCCGAGTCGCTTCATTTTGGTCTTCTGGTAGAGGAGAGAATAAAAAATATTGAATATATCACGGCGACTCTGAAGGTGCTTGGCGACTATCAATAATTGAGAATTAGCAAATTAATACAAAAAATCAATGTATCTTATGAAAATTATGATTGCAAAAAATGGAAAATGACTATATATCCTATTTACATTTAAAATAGATCGTAACGCTCTAATAATTAACTAGAGTGCCATGCAAGATTTAGCACGCGAAAACTATACTTTTGTAGAATAATTACGCGAATAAAAAGAAAATGTATTGAATTTTCACGAAATCAATTTGGTTTAAAAACGATTAGTATTACCTCTTAAGAGAAATGATGTATTCTCTCAATATTTATATCGTAAGGTGGAAAAGAAAAGGTATGTGCGGAATGAGGTATAACGCGGTATTACGAAATAAAAGAGAACGTACGAGATGTACGTGATTTTATAAAAGAAAGATATTTCTTTAGGTAGCAAGAGTGAAACTGAAAAATCTTCGACGATTTCACCGTTGCGATTTTTAACCAAATTATTAATGCAATTGAATTTACACTTCTCTGTTTGTTTGCAGAAATCTCTTAACCAAAAAAAAAACAATTACATCCATCGCTACGCAATTTTCATTTTGATGCCACGATCTATTTCCTCGCAGTCTCTGGCTATTCCACATCTTCCCTCCCTGCATCTTTATCGCCGTGCCTTACGTATCATTCATAATTTTCCAGTTGTATATCTTCGTCAAAAACTCATGCTGAACACGCGTGATTTGTTCGAGCTACATCGCACCGAACGCGATCCCAAACGAGTAGAAAGATGGATTCGATGGGGAGAACAAGATTTACAATTTATCAAGTCATGGCAGGACGTCGACGAAGAATCACTGAAGAAAATATTTAAAGGAATTTAAGGATGAATTTAAGGATTTTGCACTTGTACAGTAGATTGTAATCATTATATTATCGGCACACGATGTCAGAACCACTGTAAAATGTTAACACAATAGATCTCCAAACTTAAAAAGTTGATCAGTATATGGATATTTTTGCTCACTCCTCAAATATTTATATGGGCCTTCTAAAACGCTACTTCAATATTGGAAGGTTACAAGGTGTATGAAAAAAGTTTGCTAAGCCACAGTCGAGCCTATAATGATAATTCTTTTGTGAAAAAGGTCTCCTTCCTCCGCTTTTTTTACAGATAAATTTCAAAATGAAACAAGCGGTTCGATTTACCGTTCCGCACACACCCTGTGATGGGGATGACGGTGAGGTGCAACATGCGGAAAAAGAGATGCAATCTTCCCCAAAGCAAAATTCAAAAAGGGATGCTGAGGGGCGACGATCGATTTTCGGCAAGACATTTTATGTACATGGCGCGACTGAAGATAAATCAGAACTAGAAGAATTTATCAGATCATTAGGAGGAATTATTACAGGCTCTCTGCGAGAAAATGTAAGTTGTGCTATTTTTTTCATCTTAGCTTGATCCGATGAGTGACGGTATAATTTCTTCCAATATTTCATAGACAAATTATTTCGTCGCAACCAAGAAGTCATCTGAAGAATTGACTAGAGAAATGGAAATTGCTTTAGATTATAACATTTCCATCATAGACGAGGAATATTTATGGCAAGCCGGAAAAGGGCCCACACCTTACGAGGTTGTTACGTAAGTACAGTGTTTGAATAGTTGCCCTAGCAACAATTCGACAATTTCTATTTGATCTTTTGATGCAGCATTATTATCGATCCTAAAATATTAACATAATAAATAGCGATGCTGATGGAGTGACGCGAAGAGTTTATGACAGTAGAAGCGCTGAACATAGATCACCCAGTGCTGGCCGGCGCCCACGTCCTCTCTCTTGGAATAAGCGACCTCCAAACCCTAGGCGCAAATCTGGGCTTATACAAAATCTGCGACGCTATCCATACGACCATTCCCGTGGAACGTCTATGTACGATCCAGATTCACATTATAATGACGTGGATTCGGTTTCCGAGGTGTCTGAGCTCGATAACCTTGATGATTTTGAGGATGGCACGCCAAATGAACTTAGTGTTACTACCTCTGCGTATCCTCAAGATTATCCTCCTCCCGCTCCTCCAAGAGAAGATCTTGAGGAGCATCAACAGGAACGAATAGAGTGGCAAAACATGCTTTCTTCAGTATTAACAGGCGAGCTTGTCAGAACTGAAAAACGTCGCCTGCAAGATATGCCTACAGATCAACGCTCTCAGGCAGCAAATTTACACTACGAAATTTGGTTGGATCTGCGAGCAATGTTGCGTGCAAGGAAGACTGTCGATGAAAAGCGGATAGTGGATGCGGCTAGAAGACATATAGATCCGATACTAGAAAAAGTGCTACACTTTCGGGTACAGGATGGTGATCGTCCCGCGCTAGAGCAAGTGAAACAGCTGCTTGATCAGGTTGATAGGTTAGAGAGTCTCTATCCGTCACGTCACGCTTTTATGCAAGTGAGTGCTATTTTCGGATGGAAAGTCTAATTTAATCCATATCTGACTGACTTTCTTATAGGACAAACCTCTCTATGGATCTGATGAATTTCAGAATAATCTCGATGCCTTGAACGCGTGGTATACATTGACCTGCAATTTACAGCAACAACTTCAAATTCTCAAAACATGGACTGGCTCTGATGACTTGAAATTTGCTGAGCCTAAAGAAGCAAATACATCGAGCCAACATGGCCAGGGCAGTGACGGTACGCCTTCGTTCATAGAGCGCATTCTAAAAGAGAATAATTTGCAGCGTACCCTTGAAAAGCGCACTCTCTTCGCACTGAACCAATTACTACGCAAGGCTAAAGAAACGATGAAACAGATGCATCAGGCTTTCGATAAAATGAAATTGCCGCCTTTCAAGGATGAACTCCTGCAACTTATCACCTTCCCCACTGAGCTTGTAGAGGGGTCAATCAAGCTACGTCTAGGATATTCTAAACGCATTAATGAGCCTACGATGCTTATTGTCGATCAGATGATGGAGGACTTCCGAACTTCTCTAAATCTTGGCTATCGTATTAAACGCAACTATGAAGAGCTTTTGGCACCTTCCGATGGCTGGGATTTGCCTAATTGCATCGATGAGCAGTATGACTCGGTATTGCTTAGCGCGTTACGTTACTTTTTCAAATTGCTACAGTGGAAACTCAAGGGCGAGTCGAAAGCAATTTTTTTCAAGGAAGCAGAGATCCTTGAAGAGGAATGGAATTTCTTGAGCAATGTATCGCCTCATATTGAAGGCGCTGAGCTAGAAACTGCAGAGCATTTCTGGTAATACTAGACTGAATGAATTGATTCATTAAAGAGTGTGCTCAAACCTGTTGCTTTTTCTTTATAGCTCACTAACCAACCGACTTCTTATTCGACTTGTGAATTATTATGACTTGAAATTGCGAATGCGTCCGAACGAGATTAAAGACCTCTTCAAATGGTTTTCACGGGTACTCGAAAACGTCAGATTGCGAGGAAGAAAATTGATGCGATTCACCAGGTATAAAAAATCGTGACTCTCTTCATCTCAAGATGATTACTAATGCGATTTTCTTAGAGTACTTACTTCACAGCTTGAGAACATGACGGAATTCCAGTTGAATATTTCTAATTTCAACGATTTCATCGCCTCTCTTGTTGCGTCCGATCATGTATTCGTATACACGGGCAGTCTAGAGCAAGACGGCATTTATGTTATTGCGTCGCCGGGACTTTACGAGGACGAACAGCACATTCGGCGCATGCTACGATCATGTTTTCTCAAGTACAGCGAATATGAGAAGGATGACGCCTATCTCATAGTCCTCTCCCCTAAGGAGAGCTTTGTTTGGTCGGGCTATATGATCAATGTGCCAATCGAACGCATGAACGTTGATATGAAGCCAAACCGCGTAAGGTTAATTGCTGGCACAGCAATGCACTTGCATGAGACCCGTCAACGTATTTTTGAGATCATTGGAAATCCGACCATGTTGGAGTTGGTGCACGAACAGCGCTCTCATCTCACTCGTTTGAACAGAGAGCTGAATAAAGTGAAAAAGACGCTCTTAAAATTGGTGGACGTAATCATGAACAGCATATGCACTCTGCGTTCCGCCACCAAAGGGTTACAAGCCCAAGATCTCTTGGAGGAATGTTTTTCGTTTGCAACGGATTTTGGACAACGGGCCGCAAAGTTCCTTGACCAGCCTGCTCGGCATCAGCTCAACTTAAAGCTTCTCCGACTTGCGATTGATTGGGTTGGGTTTATTTGCGACGATTGCGTGGCCACTGACCGAAAAACCTTTCGATGGGCGGTGATTGCACTTGAATATGCCATGGTGATGACACGCGGGTCAAATGTGCTAGAGCTGACAGACGAAGAGTTTGACAAGCTCCAGATTAAGGTCGCCAACTGTATGACGCTGCTTATATCGCATTTTGACGTTCTGGGATCGCGCACTTCGCAAGCGGAAATTGGGGCGCGTACAGACTTACGTGCTGAACCCCCGAGCACATCCCAGGCAATACGCGGGTTGCAGGCTGGCGGTCATGAGGAAAATGCTGTGGGCGGAGAGAACTCTATTATGTATATACGAGATGAGTGGGTTCGGCAAATCCGAGAGCTCGATGAGCGGCGCACACGCTTCGAACAGGAGCACAAGTGGATTGGTATGATTCTGGACGATGAGCGACCAGAAGACCGTTCTTTGATGTCGCTAGCCCCTTCGGCTAGCAGCATCAGCTTCAAGTGGCAGCAAGGAAAATTTCTTGGGAGCGGGACCTTTGGCTCTGTGTTTTTGGCCATTAACGTGGATTCTGGGGCGTTGATGGCCGTTAAAGAGATTCGGTATCAGGATACGCAGCAGCTCAGTGCGTTGCACCGTAGCATCCGCGAGGAAATGCGTGTGATGCAGATGATGCATCACCCAAACATTGTGCAGTACTATGGAATGGAGTGCCATCGCAACAAAGTGCTAATCTTCATGGAGTATTGCGAAAATGGATCGCTGGCCAACCTTCTCGAACACGGGCGCATCGACGACGAGGCGTGGATAATACTTTACGCATACCAGATGCTTCTTGGGCTCGCCTATTTGCATGATAACAACATAGTCCATCGTGACATAAAGCCTGATAGTAAGAATAAAATTTGCATGGTAAAAGCTTGGTGTAAGTTGATTAAGTATATTTTTCTCGTTATTTTTTTTATCTCAGACGTTTTACTGGATCACTACGGTCGGTTGAAATTTGTGGATTTCGGCGCTGCAAAAATACTTGCCAAGAATCAGAAAACTCTTGGCCGCACGACGATGAATCCAAACGTGAATAGCCTGACCGGAACACCGATGTATATGTCTCCAGAAGGTTTGTAACCAAAAGATTCCACCAGCCAACTCAAACAATTCTAAACTTTCTCGATATTTCTAGTGATCACGGGCAGTGACAAGGGTCGCAAGGGCGCAATGGATATCTGGTCGCTGGGCTGCTGTGTTTTGGAAATGGCGACGGGCCGTCGGCCCTGGTCCAATCTCGACAACGAGTGGGCCATCATGTACCATGTCGTTACTGGTCACCCACCCCTTCCGGACCCGTCGCTCCTCTCAGAACTCGGGATGGACTTTCTTCAAAAGTGTTTTATTCGCTCGCCGCACGAGCGTCCTACCGCAAGAGAGCTCCTTGAGCACCCGTGGTTCCAGACGATCGACATAGAGACTGCTCTAGAGCAACCTTGGACTCTGCAACAACAAACCCCACAGCAGCAGATTCCCAACCCTCTGAGCCCCTCGACGACCCTGGGCGCAACCAGCCTGGATAGCGTCATGATAAATGGACTCACCCCTCCAGCGTCGACGAGTTCGGAGCGATCCTTCAATTTCCCGGTGAAGCCTTCAGAAGGAACTCTGCCTCCGACGGCGATGGCCGATCCTCCGTCAACCTCACATAACTTGCATAGCTAAATCACCATGCTTTTTAATTGACCTGTTTTTCATCCAGTTTCCGCTTTGTTTTATATGCTCTTTAATATGCTTCTGATGATTCTCCATATTTATATATAAATATATATATATACTTTTCCCATATGTGTATGTAATGGCTCCTTTGACCTTTTTTCTTCCTTAGCGTATTTTCTTCTCATACTTGTTTGCTGTGTACTATTATATTTTTGAAGAGATCTGGAATGGTTCTCCTTCATGATTTTCAAGTTTTATATTTCTAGACTTATCAAGGAGATTAAAAGGAATCGTTTTTGGTGAAAAAGAGAAGAAACATATCTACATCCTTTCCAAATAGATAACTATAGGATAGATACTTTTACTCGACATCACTCTGACACTTGGGGCAGGAGCACTCGTAACGATAGCGCTCCAAGTCCTTCTTGCGTTCCTCCAGGGATCGGTCGGCCACCTCTATAAAGCTCACTCGCAATTCGTCGCCCGCTTTAATGGGCTTCGCAGCAATCAAGCTCAAGGTGTGGTCCTCTCGGAAATCGACCTTCACGTTAGGAACACAAGAGTGCACCATGTAGCTCGTTGCGCGGTAAAGACCAGAACCAATGATGGGTCTCTCGCGGGGACTGCGGAGTTGGTCACTAGGCTAAAGCGCGAACACGCACCGCGGAAATGCAAGTCAACCGTCAATTTTCCCTCTTACCAAATCTCTCGATGCCTAAATCTCTCACCTGAACAACTCCCTCAACTCCGTATATTCCGTACAGGTTATAGAGCAATTTTCCTTTGAGTAGGAGGTATCTCTCGTCGTTCAAAAACTCCTCCACACCCGGTACTTTGCCGCGCAATGCCACCTTCAGAGCCTCCATCTCACGCTCCTCCTCCTTGGTTTTGGGCAGATCGAGGTAACGCAGCCTCTCGATATGATCCCAGGCGGTTTCTTCGGCGGCGTTTGGATCGGTGACCTTCTGCATCTCATCATGAACCATGGTGGTGAGGAATCGGGCAATCATCGATGGAATTTTGGAGGATTGTTCGAGCTCATGCAACGGCGCAGCCTCGGGGCCGCAGATATGGTTGTGATATTTGGCAGCGGCCTTGTCTTTGCAAGAGGTGGAGCAGTAGACAGCCCGATCGCACTTTTCGCAAGAAATTTTGGACTCATCGGTCACCTTACGCATGCAATAATCGCAAAATTCTTTGCCCTGAAAAAGAAAAACCCATTACGGGGGGTTTGAGATAAAGACACATCACGACAAATCACAGGGCAGAAACGAACCAATAGCTCGGGTTCCAACATAGAGAGTAACGGTTCCTCACGATAGATCAGCTCGTTGGCTTCGAAATCTTTGGTAGCTACAAGGGCACGGCGTATGATTGTCTTACCGTCGGCAGTGTGTCCTTCCGGAATCTCTCCGATCTTCACGTTCCATTCTGCAGGCGGGTAGGACTCGTAGTATTGCTCTTGCTTACGCTTGATCTACACAAACGAATACGTGAATAGATCATATTAAACTTTAGAAAGCGATCCAGAGCACCCACATCAAGCTGCATCATCCCCATAACCAATGCAAATACACTCTCCGGAATGGTTTTTTGGTAGATCATTACTAGCTCCATCGGTTGCGGATAGACCTTGAGAGCCTTAAAGAAGCAGATTGCGGCTTCCTGGTGTTTGCTTTCACCTGATAGAGTTTAATTTTCGAGGTATAAGCTAAGGGCCGCCGTGGATTCTTGATAACCAGCATTATCTTACCCTGAACAAAAAGTGCTTCTCCCTTGGAGATGTAATCCATGAAATATTTCTCTTTTGCCTCCACTGAATCGGGGAATTTCTCTTTGTCCACCTCCTCCAAAGCACTCTTGAGCGAATCGAGGAGTTCCTTCTTGCTCGCCTCTTCCTTCTCCTGTTTGACCTTTTGTGCCCTCTTTTTCTCTTTCTCTACATAGAATTAAAAATAAAGAATATTCATAGATTAGCAAAAGTGGGCTGCATGGTACCGAAATGGGTTGATCCATCGAGTTTTAGTATCGTGTTTCATGATTGAAGGATGTAGCCTATGTCTGAGCTGTCAATCGTAAGCGGAAACTTACTCAATTTTCTTCTGAACTGCGGATCATTTCTTCGCTTGTGATCAAAGTAAATTGCATATCCAACTCCAGCAGCCGCCAATGCGCTCAAAACACACAGCGTAATCACTGTCGATTGCTTCATTCTGATCTTCTCTTTTTGTATCTTTAAAAGATAAAGAAAAATAGAGAAGACGGAAGTAAATTCAAAGGTAAGAGAACGCGAGATATAGGCGCAGGGACCCGTATTTTGTAAAATTCGGAGAAAGATTTTTTAACCGAAAACAAAACTTCGTGGTAATAAAATATTTTTTCTCAATAAAGAGTGAGAAAATCACACATTTCAATGAATTTTCTCCAACATCGATGGAAAAGAGGGCCAAGCACAATTTCTCATACAGCCTGCCACCTCAGCTCGAGATGATTAAATAGAGATATAGATAGAAATAGATAGGTGTACCCCTATACCATAGTTGAGGGAACATCATACAAGCTGGTGTTTCAGCAGACATTTATGTACCATTAAAACATCGCACTGGACAGTTTAATTTTTAAAGAATCTTCCCAATCATGTGAAGAGATACCTCCATTAACATTGAATAAGGTGCCTCCTGTCTGAATTGGGTTAATATGCCATTCATAAAACACAAAAGCAAGCATTAAGGTGTCTATATCTTCTTTATTAGCTATCCAAAAATTAGCATGCAAATAAAAAAAAAATACGCCGGCTGCTAAAATAAAAAGGAGAACAGTAGATATTAGGAAAAGCAGCAACCGTATAAATAAATAGTCTCGAGCATTTATTTATTTTCGAGTGGCTTTCAAAGAAATACTCGGAGCCAAGAAATAGGGAAAATGATTTGATTGGATGTTGATATCTAGTATGTGTGGTAATAAATTTTTGCGCTTTTAAATTGGAGGTTGCCCGTGGATATGTACAAGACCTCGTGAAAATACGGGGCAAAGTAGACTTCGATGCAATATAGTTTTAAAGCACTATGGATGAGTTTATGTAAACTCCCGTTCTCTCATCTCGTTAAGAGTTCCTTTTTCCGAATTTCACCTTGTCGGATAAGGATTTTCCGAGTCCAACTACCAAATACTTCAATGGATATCATAGAGGTTACCTATGTTTCCATGGGGCATGTAGAGCGCTGTGAAACATGGTTAGACGATACTTGTATCGCGTTCGAGTAAACAACACGCAATGCTAATTACTCGAAACACAAGCTTCATGCTTTCTAGAGTGTACGAGCTCCTTCAACCGATCATCTTAATAAATTTTATATAATGAAGTGAATATAAAAGTGGGAATACAAAATCTTACAGCTAAAAAAAAAATCGAGGCTAGATAGTTATTGACTACTCCTTGCGCTGTCTTTGAATGCTTTCCGAATGCGTTTAAGAAATCCGAAAAAATCGCGTGTTTCGTTTAGCCACGCTACTAACTCGTTTATATTTTCAATTTGAGGATTGCATTTCGGAACTAGAGGTAGAGAGAGAGCAAGAGAAAAAGATGGAGCATTAACATCAAGATGAATCATAAGCCAAAGTGAAAAATCAAGGATCTTTACCCTTGTACACTCGCTCGCTAACATCCACGGTGAATGAGTACTCTTTATCCCAATTTTTCTCGTTGATATGCGTGAACACAAATTTGAGCCAATTACCTATGGATAGCCGAGGGTAAGCAAAAGTAAAGTAAAAATTACATGCAGCAAGATACTACTCTTCACGCTATGGATCTTCATCGCCAACTTCTCTTCGTAGCATCTAAGCTCCGGTTCGTTCCTTGATTTTTTTGCTTCGAGGGCCTTGATCCTTGCAATCCTCGCTAGAATATAAGACGATAAATGGAATGTTCTTGACCATAGAGACGTTTAAGATAATACCATCTTTTTTTCGCTTCAATTCGACGCGGATTTGATCTAATTGTGCTTGGAGGATGGCCTTGCGATCCTCTATAGACTCTTTCTGCTTGCTGAGTTCGTATATCTTGTTCTGCGCATCATCCAGCTCTCGCTGTTCCCTTTCCATCGCTAATTGTAGCATGATGTTAGAATGACATAATTAAAACTTCGTGTTACGTAGACCTCTACATACTCTCTGTAAGTGCGGCTTCTTGTTTCTTATAATGCTCCAGCTGCTCCTTCAAGCTAGCAAAGCGCTCTTTGTGGTCGTTCGCAAAGAGAGTGGGCCCAGAATTAATCGCTGAATAGTAACAGCAGCTACAATATATGCTTAGCTCACCTCTGCTTTCAGCTATACTCTGCATCCATTTTTCCTGCTTGTCTAGGATCTGATTTTTTTCATTCTCCACGTACATGTCGAATTTCTTCAGGAATAATGAGGTTTTCTTGCGTAGTTCATCATACCGAATATTTGCAGATGGGAGAGTTAGACTGAGGGGAGTGGACAATGGAACGTTGCTGGGTTCGGTTTTCATCGCCGCTGAGACTGACATGGTAGGGTAATGTATTAAAGCTATTTTGAGAAAATTGGACGCGTTTGTCGCGTCTCTCATTCAAATGGTGGATTCAACTGACGTCAAAGGAAACACGCAGTCACAAGAATTTTATAGGAGAAGGCTAACTCATCTGGCCAAATATGGGAGTAGAATCTGCTTCGTTCGAAGAAGCACTCTACAGCATACCACAGCCTCAAGTGCTGTCAACTGCTGCAAGAGGTATATTTAAGCATTTTGTAAATTTGTTAGAGAAGCCGTGTTCACCCAGTATCTTGATCAGGTATTAAGGAACTTGAGCTCGGGATATTGTTAGCACTTCTGGGGGTATTTGGACAATGGGATACTTTGATCCAAAATGCATCCCATATATACGTTGATGGTCGGTTGGTAATCGCCTCATGGTTCGTGGCCCAGTTTGCAGCACTCATGCAAATAGCGGTGGATTTCCTCGACACTCTCCCAGGGAGATTCAGGGGAACGCAAGAGAGTTACACAATTTTCGCGTTTTCGCGTTTTCGCGTTTTTTTATTTCTCGATTGGTACCACATTAGGTTGATTTTCACTTTGCTTACAGCTCGACCTATTCCTGCCAACGTTAATTTGAGCTCGGAATACATTCTTTACTTTTTCCCGGATTGTTTCCATCGTTTATCCACGTCAATGCCGATCACTAGCAAGACGGGGCAGCCGTTAGCCGCGGATGAGGGTGCACCAAAGACACCAACGTAGGTCATGTGTCCATTTCTTAGTTTCGTACTAAATTGACCCGCGTCATTACTATCTGCAGGAGACCGGTGGTGAGAATGACTTATTCGAGTCGCCGTAAGAGAATAGAGAGTCCCCCAGATGAGTAAGTGTTTGAAACTCCAGGACACAAGCTATCTTGAGTGGTCTTATCTTTTCTTAAAGTGCCTTCATTTCCACAGAGTACCCTAAGCGCCGGAGGCACATTCGAACTTTCGACCTATCTACCCTGCTTTCCCGTAAAAATTCGTCCAACAACCCTAACAAAACCCCAACCCGAGCCGGTAGTCAAAAAGGCCCATCCTCTCTTGATGCAAAGCCTGTCAAGCGCCAGCTCCAACAGCTTTATCTGGATTTTGGCCAAAAAAACGTTGGGCCGATTACGTGCAAAGAATGCGGCATGTCCTATTCGCACGGCACCGAAGATGACAAGCTACATCAACGCTTCCACCGGAGCACCACGAGCCGTCTTGAATACCCGGGCTACCGGTCAGAGCGGGTGGTGTCGTGGTGTGGCGATACGGGGGCAAGGATCGTTCTAGTTGGTGAGGGCGGCAAGGGCGAGCAACAAAAGGCACAGGAGATCCTGGAGATATTACTCAAGGAGACGGAGGGAGTGTCGTATAGGGAAGAGCAGCTGAAAACTTGCAAAACCTATCTTTACATTCAAGGGAAATGGGTCGTTGGCTGTGTGGTGGCTGAATCACTCGACTCGAGTCGTCCTGTGACCCTCGCGTCAGAGCACTCTCCGCGGTCGCTTCGAATGGACACCCCCCCCCTGACCTCGCCTGATATTGTCGGGGATTCGGTGTATGAAAACGTAGACAAAGAAAGGGGCGAGAGCGCGGAGGATTTTTTCACCGCTCCCAGCCCTGTTCGGCCTGCATGTGGCATATCCTTCGTGTGGGTTCGAGCCGATATGCGCCGACACAAGATTGCAACAAGGATGTTGGATACGGTGAGAAGAAATTTCGTGTATGGATTTCCTCTCTTGCCCTCGCAGCTCGCCTTTCGTCACTTGACAGAAAGCCTAAGGCCGTTCGCAGCGCGATACGTGGGCACCGACCACTTCCTCGTATATAATGAGTAGGTTTGGACCCCGAGCGAGTATCTACCCACGGGGACCTCTCTACCTCCTCCTATACCTATTGATATCCATTCTACGTATTCATTTACCAATCGGGTCGTTCTGAACCATTTCATGTATCATGTAATTAGCATTTCCAAAGTGCTTTTCAAGGAAATCATAAACCATGGAATTATTCAATCGCAGCTATTTTCATTTTACAAATTAGAGAAAATTTAAGAATCAAGCTCTCTGATATAACGCTGAATCGAAAGCGCGTCCATCTCGTGAATTCATACCATGCAAAAATGCTCTCGGTGTTCTCGTTGTCCGCCCTGCTTCTGCACTCTATTTCAGAATCTAAATGGTTCGCACCTCCCCGCCCTTCGGTCCATGTTTTCCTCACTTCACCCGGCCTCAAAACGTAACAGCTCCAGTATACTTCCACTATGGTGTGAGCTCGAGGATCTGGATTGGCCTGTAGAGATCAACGCAACTATGATGGAACAGGACTGGGATAGGGAGTGCCTGTGGCGGTTATCGGGATGGTATCTTGGAATGGGGCTAGCCCGTTTGGAAAAATGGGGAGAAGCAGCCGAGATATTCGAAGAAATACTGACAGGGTCTCTCGGTAAATTAGGCATAATAGATGGAGTTCCTTCTACCTCTAATTTACATCTAACACTGACAGTGAATGATGAGGGTATAGACGAGATGAGTTTGCGGGGCAACATTATTATCTGCCAATATATGGTATTAAGAGATCATTCTTGTAGAACTTGGAATTTATTATTTTAACCACTCGAGGAATGAATAGCAGGCAAAGGACAAGTCAGCCCTGAACAAGCTGGCCAAGTTGCTTGATCAGTTAATGTGTACGCGCATTTCTTACTATTACCACTCCTAGGCTAACTAATCCACCATTGATCCTATCCAGTCATGCCCAGCACCCGAGGTCAAATGGAACTTCGACTTGTGACGCTTCATAATCTTCTTTTTGCCTACATGCGAGAGTCAGAGGACGAGGTATCTCTTGGCACTCGACTTCCTGAATATCTTCGACGAATCGTTCGATCCGACGCATCCCCTACTCCCGAGGCACTGATTCGGTCGCTTCATTGCCTTGCTCTAAGTATGGGAGGAGGAAAAGAGGGGAGCCTGGTGAGCTATATGACCGAAATAGCAGGTGCCTACGGTGTGTTGGCGCTCCTCCACGAGAAAACTCTGCTAGCGCGTACCTGCCTAGATGTTTTGACTAGCCATTCACGGATATTAAGCGGAAACGCGACTTTGATAGCCTGGACTCTCTGCACTGTCTATGGCGTAACCCCCCTTGAATTACCACCCCTATCCCCTGCTGATGATGAGCAGCCTCCTTATGCATTGTATGTACACGCCCATTCCCTATCTCATCATCAGCCATTAGAAGCCCTCAGGGCCTTTGCACGTGCTGCCAAGCAGCCATCCGCCTCCCCACTTCTTCGTGCCCACAGCTACAATATGATGGGAATATGTCTTCATCGCCTCGATAAGCCTAATGCTGCCTTTGTGCGGTGGAAACAAGCCCTTGGTTGCCTGGAGGGCAAAGATGCATATGAGACGATCTGGAACATTGCTAGCGCACTTCGAGGCAGGGAGGAGGAGAGGGAAATCTTGAGAGTGTTGGCGGATGAAATATTGCCGGAGGTAGAGGATAAGCGCTATCTGACAAAAGCATTAATACGATTAACAGAGCTATTGCAGCAAACTGCATCTGCCGACGTTGACCATTATCTCTCCCTCCTTCTCCAGCTTCCGGGATTACCCCCCACTCTTCGCCGTCAGGCCACTCGCGATAGGATCTGGTACCTTCTCGCCTCCAATCAGGCCGAAGAAGCAGCCAAGGAATGCAGGCGAGTATTGGCCGTGGACACTAACGATATTGTGTGTGCGATCTATTTGGCAGATGCCTTGTGGCGCATGGCAGTGACAGAGGAAAGGGGGGAAATAGAGGAAGGGATACGTGTCTTAAGGCGAGCGGAGTTGATTCTGGAAGGGGTGTTGAGATGGAAGCGGGAACTTGTTAACAGGAGAGATGGAGAGATGAAGATGGAGGTGGATATGACGCCAGGAAACGAGGAAGAGGAAGAGAAGCCGGTCGAAGAGCAGGAAGAACGACCAGTAGTCTCTCGGGAAACTATACAGAAAATCCACGATTCAGGCCTGTCGGCGCGACTCTTTCAAGATCTAGCCACGCCTACCGCCCTAAAGGTAAGTCATTTTCAAATGGATGGAAGAGATAGTTTGACCCATGTTCTTGGTTATACACTCTAGTCGAGAGTGCATAATAATCTGGCGGTTTTGTACTATGCCGGCGGGCGGACCGAGGAGGCAGTGGCCGAAATGCGAAAAGCACTTGTACTGGATCCGGGTATTCATTGGTTTCGAAATTGCAGAATAGCTAGAGTCGAGCCTAACTTCGCATACCACCTTTGTTTGCTATTAGAAAATGAACAAGTTGCCGCTAACCTAGAGGAGATGTTACGGAGATAATTGGACCCTGAGTGGCCGAAGACAAGAAGACAACCAAGGTCACGAATTTTGATAGAGCATGCGGTCTACCGGAATA
Source organism: Calcarisporiella thermophila (assembly GCF_041956535.1). Lineage (NCBI taxonomy): Eukaryota > Fungi > Calcarisporiellomycota > Calcarisporiellomycetes > Calcarisporiellales > Calcarisporiellaceae > Calcarisporiella > Calcarisporiella thermophila. The sequence continues at coordinate 529,299 of NW_027192208.1, forward strand.
GCATCCACGATGAGATGGAGGATTTGGCCATGTATCTTACATGCTCCAAAATCTTTCAAAATCTCTGTACAGATTCATATTCCGAGCTTAGGTAGTCCCTCACCCCCTCGCACTTTGATATGAAGTCCAAGTTTACCGAGAATAAATTGAATCAAGAGTCCTCCCCTTATGCTGGCTACCATGCCAAAATATGACAGGAGACGAGGATTTCGATTTGGGATTCGGAGTGAAAAATAGGGAAGAAGGGCGGAACGAGGTATTTTAGAGTTTCAGATGGAAAAACGGCACTCTGCCTTTGCCACCGATTTTTTTTTTTTTTCCTATCCTCTCAGCCTCCACAAGGGTTTCTCCTCCACGAGATCAAGAACATCGAATGAATTAACGATGGCCAATCCAAAGGTTCAAACCTCCATCACTTCTTCACCGGCCGCCCCCTCTAAAGTCGAAGAGTCAGGCCCTCCCGACATCGACGACAAGCTGTGGCGTACCGAAATGCTTCTCGATTCTGAATCAAAGAACTGGTAACATTTCTCGATCTCCATCGGGATTGGCAATGTCTATAAGCTTTATGTTTTGGTAGGTCGTGGGCCGAGCTTGGCGCTGGCCACAACATTCCGCGCCCGGATTCAGCCTCGCTTCCGAAGCTGGATGAGCAGGACACAACGCCGGTAGTGCACCGAGAAAATGAAGGAGAGGGAGGATTGGAGGAGGGATGAAACACACTGCATTTCCAAATGTATAGTACTGTGAAAAATGGACTTTGTCTTTCCCAGTAGGGGGTGCAATGAATGTGATGTAAGCGTTTCCCATTATTATTTCGGTATCCAATGACAATAAAAAGCTATTATTACGGGGGGAATCTTTCCATAATGGCATGTCTAATTGATCTCGCGAGTATCAGGGCCAAGGGATGGCGCCTTCGAAGCATCCACCAGAAAACCAAAAGGCCTATGACCAGGTCGAAGAAAGCATGCCACATCATAGCCTATGCAACAAGACACAGAGGCAAACAGGGTTAAATTTCGGTCTTTCCACAGCTCAACAAAATAGCCGACCTTGAGGACACCGAGGAGTGTTCTGTAGAGCCAGAGCCTGCGTTCAGCGCGCTGCTCTAGGCCACCGCGGAGGATATCGATGCGTTCGTTCAATGCCGCAATTTGGGTCTGCAGCATCTCGAGCCCTCTCTCGACGACAGCGTTCGCATTGGTTACGAGCGGGAGAGGCCTCCTTCTCAGTGCGGGAGGGGCCCTAGAGCGGGACAAAACGGGGGGAGCCGCTGTAAAGCGGCCACCTGGGGTTTGGGGGGGAGGCGCGAGAGATGAGCTGGGGATGGCTGGGACTTGCCGGACGGAGCGAGCTACCTGTTGAGACCAGCGAGATACCGACTCAGCTTTGTCGCGATTTAGATGCTTGTACTGGGAAGTGGTGGAATGATAGGATCGTGCCGTGGATGCTATGGAGGGAGGACGACGGGAGGGCAGAGCGGGGGCGGGATGCAAGGGGGGATGCTCGTTTTCCGAGGTCGAGAATGAGGGGTCCGAGAGCGGGGTGAGGCGTTCTTGAGCCTCTTGGAACTCCTCCTCGACCTCCACCGCATCCTCCACCCTCTCAAAGTATGCTCTGTCTCCTTCTCCTATCCCGGGCTCTTTCTTCTCCTCTTCCTCCTCCTCCTCTTCACCTTCGGTTTCTTCTCCTTCTTCGTCGTCGTCGTCTTCCTCCTCTTCTGCATCCCCCCTCTCTTCTTCCGCACCTCTTTGGTTGTAATCTCGATTATCGGATGTATCTCCCGAGTCCACCTCATATCCGTCTAAGGAGGGGGAATAAAAAGGCGCGATTAGTCTTCATTCCCAGCAATCCAAGCCTGCGCATCGGGTGCAATCCCACCTTTGATATTCTCGTCATTCACTCCCTGCAGAACATTGATGTATTCCAGCACCTGGTCCCTTTCCGGATGACGCTTCAAGATTTGGACCAGCGTGTCGACATATCGGATCTTGGCTTCTGTCTGACCTATACCACGGAATTTGCTCCACGCATCCCTACACATCATAAAAAAAGGATGACTTCGCTTCAGGTTGGGAGGGAAATCACGAGAGGACAAGATTCGGACCATTTCTGTCGGCCCACCACATCCCAGATGGCGGGCCTGCTGCCCTGGCAATCTCCAAGCAGCGCTTGCTTATACAGCCCATACAGCTAAGCGAGACAAGGATCCGTGAGATGGATGCAAGGAATCGATCCGTCGGGGAGGCAGATGACTTACCAGGAGCTTCTCGTCCGATGTCGGCTTGATGTCGCGGGTGGAGGGCATCGACATGAATGAGAGCGCGAGGCGGAATCGGGTGGCGGGGTCCATGCCCGAGCCTCGGCCGGCAGCACTGGATGAGATGGAAGGAGCAGGCTGGGCCATGGTTTTCGGCAAAGTATCGGGGGCATGAAGCGGCGACGCGATGATGATGCGATAATCGATCAAACTCTGAAGAAAGTTCAGCCGGGCGGTTTCCCAGAGCGGAGGGTGGCGAGGGCCGGCTTGGATGTGGGGAAGTTGGGGGGAGGGGGCGGGCAGTGTGGAGAGACTGCGGGGGATCGGATAGGCGAGAGCAGGCCGTTCACGTGCGGGTTTCAAGCCGGGTCCGAATCTGTGTTTCAGAGAGGACACGGGGGAAACTCTAAACTCGCTATGTCTCGGTGATAGGGGAGAAAGAGGAAAGGGCGGGAGGGGAAAGGGCGGGTCCGCCATGTGAAAATGGGTAGAGCCGTGGTTGTACCAGGTCCTTCGAGATGCGCGAGCTTACTTTAATCATATGAAGAAGGCGGGCAAGGCGGGCCCACAGGGCCGCAACCCGCCAACTCTAATGCTCGCGCGGCGGCTGCTGCAGCCCTGGCACCGGCCCACGCCTGCGCAACACGGCGGACATATGATAACGCTAGCCCCGCCGCGGGTGATAAGCATCTTGGAATGCTGGAAGAGCTGTGCTCTCGAACTCGCCCTCCCCTCCACACGGCTCTTCCTTGTACATCCTCTCCACAAAATCTTCAAAAACAATTAGTGCACAGATTCAGCGAATTGGGCTCGAGCTTTTTTTTTACGCCCGACAGACGCTTGCCTCATGTTGAAAACGACCGAGATTGAGGATCGGTATTATAAATAGGTTGGGGCACTGCTTGCTCCTCCTTTCCTTCCGAGCCTTGCATCTCCCCTTGTCCCCTTCCCCCCCCCCCCCCATTTCGCCTTAATAGCCCATCCCTAATCCACTAATCCTCCTATTTATACTCCTCACTCGCACATACATATACACGCACCCGTACATACAGCTGTACTCTTTCATATTTAATCTGTTGTCATTCCTCATACACTCGTAATCACCGCACAGCCATGTTTGTCGATAAGCAGCCCCCGCCGCCCGACCAGACCGAGATGACGGGCTATCTCGGCCGGCTCACCCCCGAGCAGAAGGTCAAGCTTGCCGAGCTGTGGGAGGCCATGGAGGAGGTGATGAATCGGGAGCCCGTCAAGGCGGATGCTCCCCCCGCCGCACAGAAGAAGAAAGGCGGCATGTTTGGCGGATTGTTCGGCGGACAGGCCGCTAAGAAGGACGTGGAGTGGGAGATCAACGAGAACGGCGAGAAGGTGTTCCCTGGTCTCGACGAGCTCCTCAAGGGGATGAACCCCAAGGATCTCCAGCGCTCCTTCTGGGACATCACCACCCAAGATTATCCCGACACCATCTTGCTCCGCTTCCTGCGCGCCCGCAAATGGGACGTGCAGGCCGCCCTGCGCATGATGCTGGCCACCCAGAAATTCCGGATGGAGGAGGACGTCGCGGGCCTGATTCAGCAGGGTGATCTCGGCATGGAGAAGCACTTCAAGAGCACCGGCGAGAAGGGCTGGCGATTCCAGTGGGAGTCGGGCAAATCCTTCTTCCTCGGCACCGACAAGTGGAACCGCCCCATCTGGTAGGCCTCCTCCTTTGCCCTCGCGGCGATCCCTCGCACGCACTAACCCATGCGCTCTCTCTCTCCCCCTTCTCCTTAGCTATATCAACGTCCGGCTCCACTTCAAGAAGGACCAGGACGATGTGCCGCTGCGCAAATTCACCCTCCTTGTGATCGAGACCGCCCGCCAGCTGCTCGTCCCGCCCGTCGAGACGTCGTGCCTCGTGTTCAACATGACCGGCCTCTCCATGGCCAACCTCGACCTCGGCTTCCTCAAGTACCTGATCATGTGCTTCGAGGCCTACTACCCCGAGTCCCTTGGGCTCTGCATCGTCCACAACGCCCCCTGGTTCTTCGAGCCCGTGTGGCGCGTCATCCGCCCCTGGCTCGACCCCGTGGTCGCCAGCAAGATCCGCTTTACCAACAGCACCGACGACCTGCTGCAGTACATCCCCGAGAAGTACCTCCCCAAGGACGTCGGCGGCACCAGCGATTTCAAGTGGAACTACATCCCCCCCGTGGAGGGCGAGAACGACAAGCACAAGGACACCGCCACCCGCGACGCCCTCCTTGCCAAGCGCCGCGAGCTCGAAAACCAGTTCGAGGAGAGGACTCGCGAGTGGGTCAAGGCCGTCAAGGCCGATGACAAGGACGCGGCCGACGCAGCCTGGGCTAAGCGCGAAGAGCTCAACCCTCAACTGCGGAGAGCCTACTACGACTTGGATCCCTATGTGCGTGGGCGCAACGTATACCATCGTACGGGTGTGCTGAAGCCGGACTTTTCTGTTCATTGGCAGGCCTAATGAGGAGAGGGGATGTGTGTATGTGTGAAGGGGTGGTCGAGAGAGAAGGGGAAGCGTTGTTGGAGGGAGTGAGAACCCTTGCTTTCTTGTCTTTAATTTTTTTTTTTCTTTAGTAGTTGCCTTGGATGGCCGTTTTTGTTATTTTTTTTTTCCTAGCCTTATACTTCTCTTAGGTTGTTTAGATATAAATTCTCTATAGTCTTTCTCTTGTGGTGGAGGATAGGGAGGGTGACGTCTTGTTTTCCGATCTAGTGCCTATTATTGTTCTTGTTTCATGTTCAACTTATGTTGTGTGTATCTTATCCAATATTACTTTTTAAGCTCTCATCGTGCTTCTCTCGGTTAACTCGGCATCCGATTTGGGCGGGTTCTCTCTAGCTGGCGTTTCAGCTTACCGTCCATCTAGCGAGGACGACAGGAGAAATTGAGTTTGAGGAGAATACCACCTAGCTTATTCGAAATTAGAATACACTCCTAAAGGGGTTGCGATTTGCCCTAGTGGATCCATCATCTTAAGGGTGGTCTGAGTTTCTATTTTTATTGTTATTTTCAACAGAAAAAAAAAGGAATTTAATAACCGTGCTCTCCCACTGTTCTTCCGGTTTCAGTTGCTTTTTTTTTCCCTCTCTCTTCCCCTCTTCTCCTCCATTTTGTCTAGACTGCTCGCGGACACTCACTAGAGAGGTTTCACATTGACTAATAAATAGCTCTCTCTTAACCGTCTTCACTCCTCTCTTTCTTCTCACCTTTCATGTGCAGCATTCAGCCTTAACCCTGACGCTTCATTCGTGAATAACCCCCTCCCCAAACCGCTATCCTAAATGGTCTCCTGTGGTTCCACTAGTCCCCATTCTTCGCTCAGAAATCTAGCCGGCCTTCGCATCGATAATGGTGCCATAGAGCTGGTTGAGATGGTGGGAGTCGGCGCCTACGGGGTCGTCTATCGAGGGCAGTATGTGCAGAGCGGGCATTGGTGCGCTGTGAAGTGTTTGGCAAGAAACAACAGCAGAGACAGAGGAGACGGATGCTTGGAGGTGGCCCTGCACGCGAAGGTGCTGGGACACCGCAACGTTCTTCGCCTAGACAAGGTAATGGAGGCTTGTGCTGACTAATGGACCAGGAGCCCCTTCCCGCCTACTAACACCCTCTTTCTTTTGTGTCCTTCTCCTCCCCATCAGATCGTGGAAACGCCCCATATTATCTACATGGTGATGGAGTATTGCCACGAGGGCGATCTCTTTCACAACATTGCCACGCTGCGCCGGTATATTGCGGACGATGCCCTTATCCGGTATGCCTTCCTTCAACTGCTTGAGGTGGTGGCGTACTGCCATTCGCTCGGCGTATATCACCGCGACTTGAAGCCGGAGAACATCATGGTGTTCGATCAGGGCCACACGCTGAAGCTTGCCGACTTTGGCTTGGCGACTGGGGATGCGGTGAGCAGCGAGAGAGGCTGCGGGAGCGAGTATTACTACAGCCTGGAGTGTGGCATGCAGCAGACCTATCTCTCGGCGCCCAACGACGTGTGGTCGTTAGGGGTGATTCTCGTCAACCTTACCACGGGGCGCAACCCTTGGTCTCGCGCCGGCGATGATGCATTCCACGCGTACACCCAGGATCCCGAGCATCTCTGGCATGCCTTGCCGATCTCGCGGAGCATGCTACGGGTGCTGTGCCGGGTGTTTGTGCCGGTGGAGCAGCGCGCTTCGCTGGAGGAACTCCGGGAATTGGTGTGTCGATGCGACCGCTTTTGGGACGCGAGCCCAAGGATGATTGTGCGAGGGATAGAATGGAGGGGAAAGGAGAACCGGGAGGAGGGCAAGAGGAAGGGGGTGGAGGTCCTAAGCGTCGTTGCGCGATAGACTTTATTAACCTCCCGCCCCCCCTCCCCCCAAGCTACGCTATCGCTCTTCTTCCTCTTCCGCCTCCTCCTCCTTCTATCTATTTAAATATATATTTATGCTTTTATATAATGTATAACACGAAATATGTTATTATGATCTTTTTTTTGAGTATTTTGCACTTGTACTTTTTCTTTTCCATTTGCCCAAGACCTGCTTTGTATCATACAATAGGACAGCGCTGATGCATCCATTTTGCTTGAACGATGCCTGTGTGCCCTTTCTGACGGCGCTCGAAAAACATCCTCCTCCTCCATGCCCTTAAGGGGGCTCCCATTTTCGACTAACAGAGCCAATTCCTCATGACCAGGTCCGTTCACAATGGCAAAGTGAAAATTATATTAATACCAACACAAGAGAGTGGAACATGATATGGACCGTGCTGCAACAAAACCAGACAAAGTGAACATTTGACGTCACAAAGAATCGGCATCTGTACATTAGCCTTTGGATGTTGGCTTGGGACAAGTAATATCTGTGAATTCATCTTGGATAAAGGGACCAATATTATGATAGAGATATTCCTGGCGTTTCAACCCCACAGGAGGAGGCACAAGTGCTAAAAATGACAGGACCTTGAATTTTTATGTAGGCTTTGTGGCCTCGGTTTTACTAATCTTCAGTAACATGAATTCTTGAAAAGGACCATTGGCGACTTCCTGGTAAAAGAAAATGTGTGAAATTTTTGCAAACCAGGCAACTTTTTAAAATATGTTTCTAAAATACTTGTGGTGTCAAAATATTGGAAACCTTCATTACTGTTATAACATGGAGTTTTGTTTAGTCCAGCAATGCTAGATCTTTTTATCACGTCTACAACGTGCGCTACACAATCCATGGTGGTTTTTACGATAAAGCCTTTTTATCGTCCAACAAAAAACTCGCTGGGTGAAAACTGCTAGTAAACGAAAAGAAGCATGTAGAAAAGATAGAGAACATAGACAATTCCCTATAAACTTTCAACATTATCACTCCAATTCATAGACTCCTCTCCCACTATAAATATCGTGAAAAGTAGGTGAAAAGTTTGTAAAAACTTAGGGAATTGCATACGTCCTCCATCTTTTCTACATATTTTTATACGTTTACTAGCTGTTTTCACCAGGCAGGTTTATTGTAGGGTCGGCCTGAAACTTACCATCACATTTGAATTTAGTATGGCCTGGAATTATGAAATTCAACTTAATACTTTCATAATACCCACAAATTACTAAGTATATGCAAAATCAAATGGTCGCGCTATTTTTGTTTTGCCCTCCCACGTAATCACAAGTGATTCTAAGATGCTTTTCACCTTAATTTTGGCCTTTGATTCCATCGAAAACTAGGCTAAGCATACCATTTGAGCCTTTCCTAAGAAGTTCGTTTTCATTCAGCACGTAGTTAATTTACTTACCGACCGCTTCATCTTGGATACCAAACAAGTGTACCTTGCGAGCGCAAAGAAAACACACTTTGCCAATCTGTTTATCCAAATGAGGTACATGGACATTTTGGACTCGGTCGTAATTGTAATGGGCAACTGCGTCAATACTGCAACTCGGTATCTTGTTTTTCTGTACAGAATAATTCTGGTCAACTAGCTTTCCATGTTCTTCCGCCAACTTAGTATTTTTGTTATAATAATTTCGCACCAACTTTGTTTTGGCGAGATGTTTTTTATCTCCTTAATAAATCTTGTATCCCCTATTTCATACGAGCAATGAATTGCAAGTCATTCTGTAGGTGTTGACAAGTATCGCATAAATCAGTTCGTGGGCTCATGATCTGAATATAGAGTGTTATCTGATGCCATATTTTGCGGAACATATCACTTGAGAGCATGTAAATTACTATCTCCTATCAATCCGTGCCAAAAAGTCGCGATGGACAGACTTTGCAACTCTTTTCTGCTGGTAGAAAGATAATTGACTGAGTCATGATTAACATTTCTTACTGGGCTAAATAAGCCTGGACTTCAGCATAATTTACGAGAAAATCCTTGACCGCCTCTTTCTCATCCATATCACTTGAAAAACGAAGACCAATCTGTGACTTTTCTAATCTTAGTTAAATGAAGAGTTTTTATATCTATTGGAGGAAATTTATTATTTGAAGTGGAAAGGAAAATCAACTTTTTATTATTGCTTAAATCCAACGCTTTTAATCTATTATCCCAGCTAGAGAATTCTCTTAACTTAGGATAATTTGTAATATCCACACGTTGCAGTTTATTTTATGCCAAGTCTAGCTCTCTCAACCCCCCACAACCATCTAATTCAATCGATGATAAAGGACATTCTTGAGAAAAAAGTTCCTCTCCAATTTGTTCAATCACTACAATCCAAAGTGTTTTGGACTCGATTAAGATAGCGATGTAATCATTTTATATACTTAAAGTATTGGCCATTTAGCGCTTTGAGATGGTTATTATCACAGTATAAGCCATAAATCATAGTCTGCATATCCTGTAAAAGTACTAACCAGCGTAGCAGCTAAACTAATCTTCCATCCCAGCAGTATAAACCTGCATCTGTAGTAGAAAACTAGTAGTACAATATAGGTCCTATTGAACACATATAAATATAAAGCTGATATAACTCTAAAACTTAAAGGTTCCTTCTACTTCGAAAACTTCATCGATCAACGTTTTCTTGAACTGTTTCCACTTTAGTGGTGGTTCTCGTCAATTCATAGCCGGCGGTGTTCTTGCAAAGAATTCGGGTGTGTATTTTGCACGTGTTTCTACACGGACGACATCTAATTTTAACTAGTATCTTTGTCGTGGAGTAAGGATGAGATTTAGTGTCAACGGAGGCAAGACCGCTGCTTTGCCGAGATGAAATGGCGGAATTATGCTGCATCTCCAAGACAAACATAAAGAAACGCGTTCAAATTACCTTATTTGGATTTCGTGATTGTTTTATTTTGTGACGCAATTCCCCAAATTAAAATGATTTTTTTCTTTTGCATGCAAACTTCTCTTTCCCAGTTTCATCATTTTTTTCAAAACACACAAAAACCAAGTCGATTCTTGCTATCCACTTTGAATAACCGTAATGGATGTCAAGAAGAATTATACAATACGTGAAGGCAAATATTACTGCAAGCGATGCAACAACAAAAAGCCTATAGCAGCTAATAAGCTCCGCGATCATATTACAGAGCTGCATCCAGCTAACGACTCAACTACTGAAAAAAATCCTTCGAGTGTGGCGCAATCCTCCAATACTACAGTTCATCTTCAACATAATGAAGCTCTATCTACAAATGCATCAGCCGTTATATCCCCCCATTTTATTTCGAATTCCGGAATACAATTGAGAAATTCTGACTGAACCCAAGACGGCCTTGAATTGGAACATAAAAAAGATCTTATACAGCCTATCCCGTACAGAAAAGAGACCACTCAATGGATCATAGATAGGATCAACGTTGACCATATCATGCTTATCCGCGGCCCAAGATTCAGCGGTAAAACTTCAATGTGTGAGCTATTGGAAAAACATTTAAAGGAGATAATAACCGAGAACGATCGTGTTATCAGCATCAGTAATCTCCTCTTTAAATTTAACTCTCATACTACTTACGATGACTTTTGGAAAAGTGTGACGGGAAAAATATACTGGGAGTGGCAAGAATCCTTTCCAAATGGTCTCGTTTATATCATTATGGACGAGACTCAGCTCACGTATAGCCATAATAAGTTCGTGGGCTTCTGGAACTGGGTGCGCGGAGAGCAAAAAAACAAGAATACCAACATACGTCTCATTATGTTCGCTGTATATCCAGTAGATTCGGAATCGGGTGATATTTCCATGGAACTTGCTCCTATTACAGCTTCACCAATTCATCTCCACCACAAGTATGGCGCACGTCTTTTGATGTCCCGTGCTGGTGAACACAACGAACTTATGGATGATTTTTCTCGCAAGCTTGGGTGGGGAGAAGCAATGACAGAAACGGTCAGAGACGCTATTGTGGATCTGGTAGCTGTTCGCAGCGATACTACGGGAGAGGATAAGAACACGAGAAGCTGTCACTTGGGCTTGATCCGCCGCATCCTTCATTTTATTTATGAACGTCATAATCCAACCTATGGTATTCCCCCTCCGACAGAAGTTGACATTTTGAAATATCTCACTTCCTCAGCGTTATTCGAGCATGTCAGGGATCACCGGGGTGCTGTTCATCTCTACAAATTCAACAAGGAGGAAGAAGAAATACTTCGGGAAGTTGTTTTAAACGACTTCATTATTGCCTCTCCAATGCGAGAAAACTACAGAACTATTGCTTCGTTGTGCAAGGCCGGTTATTTGCATTTCATTGATAAAGATTGCACGCAAGATTACGTTGCAGATTCAGGAAGAGTTGGATTCTTGACCAACTATGTTTATATCATGTGTTTCACGAAGTTGAGTGAAGGGAAGAAAGAGGTGATCCCCATCGATCGGGATCAATTTGAAAATTTTTTGATGGAATCAATTAGACGACTTGATGCAGAAGTTGTGGAAAATAGCCTTGGGGTTCTTAGAAGAAAGGGCGATTCAAGGTTGTTAGCAGAAAGATCGTGGCAAATGGAATTTTATCGGACAGCATACTCGTGCTTACCATCAGATTATTATATCTCTCCTGATGTCGGGGCTACCTTTGGAATCCCAGGCCGGCTGAACTTCTATGTAGATACGGGATTAAATTGGGCTGTAGAACTCGCAGCCGAAGGGGACGATATTCCTGGCCATGTTGCACGCTTTGAACAGGAAAACAAATACAAGAACATTCCCCATTCCAAAAATATCGTATTAGATTTTCGCATGGGAACGACTATCAGAAAATTGGTTCATGGTGCTTGGCATCTTCTCTATGATAAGAGTTCTCGTACATTCACTATAAAGAGATTAGACGAAGAAGATCAACTTATTAAGTTGTCGAAATGCAAGATCGGATTTACGATACGGAGTGGGGATGAAACAGAGAAACTTTTTCAAGAGGCACTGTCGAAAAAGGCGATCGCAGACATTAAGAAAGCGGATGCGGAGATTAAGAAAGCGGATGCGGACTTTAAGAAGGCTGAGTTAGAGGCTGAAGAGGTTGAAAGAAAGCGTAAGCGGGCAAAGGAAGAAGAGGAATTAGAGCAACAGGAGCGAATGGCAGAAAAGGAAGAGTTTAAATTGAGACAGAAGCGGGCAAAGGAAGAAAATTTGAAATTGACGATAAAGTATTGGCAAGATCAAGGAAATTTGGACAATGTCGCTAAATACAGAAAGCAGCTTGATGAGCTAATGAATGATTGATTTAATTATGTAGCCCAAGTTGAAAAAAGATTTAGTGCAGTGTTGGATAAACTTAACGTTGTAACAAGATTGTTTTGCACTTAGGTCCTTAGCTCTGATGAATTAGCACATAATCCAGTGTCAGAGGTGATGTTATCACGTAACAAGGGATTAGTTTATACTAACGATATTACCTGTATACAGCTGTTGGAGAGCCTTCTATCAATAAGTGGACTGCACACTTATCGAATTGTATAATTGTATAAGTCGCGTTAATTTGTTCGTTCGGTAGTGTAGATTTCGGTAAAATCGTAAAATAGCGAGAGATATTGAGTTCATAAATAAATCATAATAAAATCAGGTAAAAAAGTACAATTTTATGTTTGTAGAGAGTAATCTTGATAAGGCCTTTGGAGACACTGCACCGAGATAAAAACTTGGGGTAATAACCTCACTGGAGTCAAAGCTCGACTTTATTGAGAGGAAATTCGTTTCCTTTTGAACGCTTTTCGGTGATATCCTGTAACAAACGTCAAACCATGGTATCATAATCTATGTTATTTTCTATCTATTGAAAACTATTACACCTATATAGCTGTTATAATTTTTGAAAACGGCTAAATAATGGTTGTATTTCATTGGGTAAACCGGATTACACGTGTTAAACATATACGGTATATATATATTGGATAGAGAAAAGAGAAGTCATTATAGAAAAAATATGTATGAGATGATAAGGACGACTTATCGTTACTAGCAGCAGAGCCAGCTGTCCATGGTGAAAAATAATTTGGGACCCTTAAATTCATCTGGCGTTAAATATTCACTTTGTCTGGTTTAGTTGCAGCACGCCCCATATTAGTGAGCTTCCCCCGCTTGGTGAAACATAAAAATCCAATTTACTAACTGACAGATTAAAATGAAACCTGCGTGACTGCCGGTTTCAAGAAGCACGCGGCAGGCGTTGGAGCCACATGCTGCTTCAGCCTCCCCTCCCCTCCTCTCCCCCCACTCCCGCTTGTCTCAAAGCCCCTCCCCTTTGCGGTGCAGGGACGTGCTCGGAGATAGCCTGCCCTCACTTTCCGGGATTAGACTCACGGTTTGCGCAGTGAGTAATGCGAGCAGCATTTTTGATGCGCTTGCCGGGCCGGATGATCTAATCGGGAACGAGCTGGATTGGTAAGCGGATGGGGCGGCCATTTTCTCCATAGGCCTCATAACCATGAGCTGGAGTGGGATGCTCGAAGCCGAGAACTGTGCTTCGACAATCGCCCGGCTCTAAGAATTCAACGCTTAGGCCAACATCTCGACTCGGTCACCTGATGCCTTTGCCAAAAAACTCTCTCAGCGATGAAATTTGCCTCATCGTTTTTTTCGTTGACGTAACATTGAGGCCCGAGCAATCACCGCTTCAACCATTTATCCCGGGCCACGGGACTGGCTAACGACAGGGCCCACTGTGGGTTGAGCTGGAGCCATACGGAGTGAAACTTCCGCTCGAGGTCATGTGGGAGCGTCGGCGTTCGCTGAGTGCTGACCTTTTGGCCGAGCATCTGGAAAGGACGCGCCAGAGTGAACGCATAAGCTTCCGTAAGCACGGTGGAGGGGTCTGAAGGAATCGAGAGGCCAATCGAGACGGAGGGAAGGCTGATAGGGCAAACTTTAGTCGATGCCTTCACCCGGACACCTTGCTTTTATGGATTTGCTTTGTTATCCTCTCTACAGACCCTCGGTTGCATTTCATCTTAGAAACTTTGCGCTCAAAAGCAGAGCTTCCCACCGTCGGATGCCAATTTCAGCGGGCCAAGCGACCCTCATTATGGCGAGCGACGAGCCAAGAACAGAGGAAGATGCATACTTCGGGAGAGGCAAGGTTGACTCCTTAGCACTGGTGAGAAATGCGGCTTGTTGTGGAATACACTCTTAGTTTTGCGTTCAGATGAATGGCTTGTTTGCTTTCTTGTTTTAATCCTATTTCCAGCAATTTGTGTAGAAGCCTCGTTCCTTTTTGATCATGCGAGTTGGGCTTTTCAGAGGACTCCATTTCTGCTCATCCCGAGCGGGACTGCTCGATCTGCAATTATTCTCTCACTTTTAAGGTTTCAATGGACCTGTCATAATTCACTGGAGATTAGACTTGCGTTTCTAGATATTTATTGTTTTTTTTTATTTGTTGGCTGGCGTGGTGGTTGCATTTCTTCAACTTCCCTTCCAATGTCATTGATGTTATGTCAGGGCTGCATCACCTCGACATAGACAATCACCCATCTAATGGAGCATTTGGCATCGGCGAGGCCCTATATATGGGGAGGAACAGCCTAGAGTCTGATATGTAAGTGCTCTCCCCCTTGTCTCATACTCAGGTCTCCGGTAACACGGCCTTTTCGTCACGTTTATTAGCCTTCGCATCCGCTTCCTCGGGATCCCGGAGCAAGGCGCTAAATCCCGGGTGGAAACGCAAATCAAATTAACGCTCCAATTGGCGCGAGCATGCGGCAACTCGATGAAAGCCTGGCCATGGACCCATGTGCGGCTACCGGAACGAATGATGGCACGAAAAAAACATGCGGCGCGGCATATGACCCGGCAACGTATAAGACTGCTCCTGGCTCTGTTATCCTTCCATTCCAACTAATGAGCTTGGCCTCAATAGGATTAGCTGGGCAAAAGCAGTCATGCTATGTTGAGGAGAAGAACATTTTAAGACTTGAAGCCGCCCTCTTATGCGCGTGCGACCCATACCGCGTTGTCCTTGCGTGCCGGTCATGTGTTTACCGTGAGCGGCGCCGCGCCTATCGCGACACCCTTTTCAGAAGCACCCTTGGTGAAGACAAGGACGGAGGCGAAGAGCAGTTTGCACGGGACCGGCAGAGGGTGCTGCTTTTCACCAGCCCGGAGTTAGTGGAGCTCCAAGGGGGCGAGGTGAAGCTGGGGGTCCGGATGACGTGTTATTGCCGCCATCACGGAGAGAAGGTCGGGTTTATGTAGGCAGCATATTCATTTTGGCTTTGATGTGTGCTTGCTCACCCCCCCCCCCCACCCTCCTCTCTAGAATACACTTTCAGCTGCGTGACTCCCAAGGCCACCTTGTCGCGCAAGGCATCTCTCCCCCCATTCTCATCACCGATGACCACAAGCGGAAGCGCCGTGCGCTCATCGCTGGCCAGCATCTTCGTCGCGATATTACGTGCCTATCCAACCCGATGAAGCCGATTAGCGCAAAGGAATTAAGCAGCCCATTGCAGAGTTCCAAGCAGGCTCAGATGCTGCCAATGCTGCACGAGAGGGTAGACCCGACACTCGCCGACGAAGCGAATACCACCAGACTGGAATCTGCCGTGTCCTCAGATAAAAGATTGGGCACTACTCTCCCTCCGACGGAGCCTCTGTCCCCGTCGGAATACTGCCCCCACTCGTTAAATCTCCTTCGGTCTCCTGCCAGCACCCTTCAAATTTACCCAAGTCCTACCGATCCCTTGCCGACGCTCCCTTTCTTCACACCCCCCCCTCCGCTCCCCAGTATTTCCCGACTCGTTCCATCTGAAGGCACCGTTCTGGGCGGCACCCAGATCACCCTCCTTGGTTCGCACTTCCATCCACAGCTGACTCCCCACTTCGGGGAAACCCCCGCGCTGGCCACTCTATTCTGGAACGAAACCACTATTATTTGTTTGGCGCCGCCCGCCGTCGTCCCCGGACCCGTCCCCGTCACTTTCAAAGACATCCCCTCGTTGGGCGCGAGATCGGAGCAGAATGTCTACACGTATAAAGACGGCGCAGAAGAGCGAGAGCTCATGGAGCTGGCTCTACAGGTGATTGGGATGAAAATTGGAGGAAAGCTGGAAAGCGCGCATGTTGTGGCCAGGAGGATTATGCGTCGGATGCATGAGGTAGACTGGAGCTGTACCCATGGCTCTTCCGAGAGCTCAACCTGTGTCAGTGGATCCAATGTCGATTTAAGATTCTTGTTATACCATCTGTGCTTAATGAGTAGTGAGCTTACGGCTACCTGTGGCTTGAGAGCTGGGACCCTGGGTAGGACAACTAAGAGAATCGAGCATCCTACTGCAAGTCCAACCGATACCAGCTGCACTCTGCAACCTTCGAATAGGACAAAGTGTGGAAAATGGGTCAGGGCATGTGACTGGAAGGGGAGGAAGACAGAATGTATTTGCTACTGGATCTCCCTAGTTATTTCACGCATTGTAAAACGGACAAAGTCGGAACAAGCTGGGCAGAGGGCCCAAGGAAGCTTGCCATCGACATCCAAAATAACTACAACAATAAATCCCGACGGGCCCACCCTCGCAAAACTAGCCAGCAGGTTGGCTTCCTCTTGCGACATACTATCAGCTAGATCCCTCATACGCCTCCTAGGGTCGATGGCAAGCATTGGCACTTGTAATATTGTCAAAATCCTCATCGCCCCACTTTTGTCTTAAACTTACCGCGTAATTGTATCACCATCACTACTATTCTGTCGATACGACTATGCAATATCTATCTATTATATCTTCCATAAGCGCTCGGATATTCCACGTATATACACGCACATATATACATATATATACATATTCCTTCTGTTTATGTTTGCACTGCATTCCATTGTCGTGTGTACTATTATATGTGTTGAGTTGGACGATATTCCATATCTTCCCTGTGTCATTTCCTCTACCCCTCCATTATTAATGTGTACTGTTTTCATTCATGCTCGGTCCGTTGAAACCCACGCGGGGACTGTTAAAATGTAGCTTACCTCCCGTTTCCACTGGCATCGCGGAAATCAAGGCGCCATTCAATTTATTTCCAAACAGAGCCGTCCCATAAATCAGAGCGCACACAATCGGATTTTCAAAAGAGAATCCGGGCCGAAAATTGGCTCCTCATTTCACAATCCCAGCACCTCTTTTTAAAAGGTCGTCTCTGGACGTTTCCAACCTATTAAAACAAAGCTAGACGGGATTAAGACACAGATGGTCGGGCACTATTGGAATCCCTTGGTCGCTTCTCTTCTAAACGACAGGTGATTCAACCTCTCGGCCAAACATATCGTTCCCGAACACAAATGCAAGGGTGATGGCAAGAAAGTTTAGGGAAGAATGCAGGATAGATCCCAAGTTTTTTGAAAGAAATCCAGGAGACTCTTGTCCTCTCTCTACTTGCGGATTATGAAAGGTTAACTAAAGTAGCATGAAGGCTGAAGGTGATTTCTCAGCCTTCTTCTCCCAAGATGAATCGTTTGGGCATTGTATTACCATTGCGACGTCGGAAATACATTGGCAAAATGAAAACTATGCTACCATGTTCATTTCTCTTTGGTTCATAACTGTTGGACCTTTGGTTCTGTGAGGGCTGCATGAGTGGAATAGCCCACTTGCTTCTCTCATATTCTCTCTCCTCCTCATATATACAGGTTACCCTTCATACTGGGGTTTACTAGGCTCTTGTTCTATTGGTGTTGAAATCCTCAATATAACAGAAATATCTATGTAGAACCAAGGCCACATCCTGGCACGTGCGGTCACTCTTGAAGAGAGCCGTCAGTTTTTTTTTTGCCCATTCAGTGGGGGAAGACTGCTTATCCTTGCCCTCAATACCTCGAATTTCAGCGAACAGATGTATCTCTGTGGCGCGGGTTTCAAAGGTTCACATGCAATTTATTCAGAGACTGCAATATTTGCTGCCATGGGCACTATTTATTAATTTATCTCGAAAGACCCACTTCTCATTGGTATGGAAGAGGAGAGCAATTATCCGCAGAATACTAGTCCTGTCCGCCAAGGGTACTGATGCTCGCGATTGTTTAACATCTCTAGGATGCTTATCTTTACAATCCAACATAAAACATAGGCACGAGCTGGATAAAGCTGCGCTCGAGGCTTATTTAAAGGAAAACGTGGGGGGCATTCAGGTGCCAATTCAAATCAGACAGTTCAAGCACGGTCAAAGTAATCCCACCTTCTTTATTGTAGACAGCAGGTACGTGTTCACATTGTTGTTTTTTTTTTTCTGCAGCCTCAGTGTATAGCTTGTCATCGTTAGTGGAAAAAAGTATGTCTTGCGTAAGAAACCCCCCGGTGCCATCATTTCCAAAACCGCCCATGCCGTAGAGCGGGAGTATCGCATTATCAAGGCCCTGGGTCCGACCGACGTGCCTGTACCCAAGGCGTACTGCCTCTGTGAGGATTCGGCCGTGATTGGCACGCCTTTCTATATAATGGAGTTCTTAGAGGGGCGGATATTTACCGATACCACTCTCTCGTCTCTGCCGCGTGAGGAACGCGCAGCATACTGGAATGCCACGGTGGATGTCCTTGCCAAGCTTCATCGGCAGGACTACCAGGCTCTGGGCCTTGGCGATTACGGTCGCCCGTCGGGATTCTATGAAAGACAGCTGCGGTCCCTGGGCAAGGTGTCTGCCTTGCAAGCACAGGTGAAAAAGGAGGACGGCTCCACGGTGGGGGAGATTCCCGGGCTGCAGGAGATGTTCGAGTGGTTCAAGCGGAATATGGTCAAGGATGAGGTGAGCATCGTGCATGGCGACTTCAAGGTGAGCTCCTTTCTACGGTTGCTAGCTTCGATTTCCCATCCCACCTCACCCCATCCCCTCTCTCTTTTGCACAGTTGGACAATATTGTTTTCCACCTCACGGAGCCTCGCGTCATCGGCGTGTTGGACTGGGAGCTCTCCACCATTGGGCACCCGCTCTCGGACCTTGCGAACCACTGCATACATTACTATATGCCGTACCTCGAGGGCGCAGCCATCGTTGGCCTCAAGGGCTATCCTCACCCGCTCTACGTCCCGACCGTCGAGGAGGTCTTGGCCCGGTACTGCAGCCAGGTCCGCCGCCCCTATCCTATCTCCCGCTGGGAATTTTGCGTGGTGTTTGCCTTTTTCAGAATGTGCGTCATCACCCAAGGTATTGCAGCCCGAGTGGCGAGAAAACAGGCGAGCTCGGCCATGGCGACCAGCTTCGGCGACGTGTTCGTGATTTTGGCCCAGCTGGCGCATAAAATCATCGAGGAGAAGGGAGAATTGGATGATGCAGCGACATCGGCGAAGGAAAAGAGCAAATTATAGGGGGGAGGACCAAGGCTATTTGTGTATTTCTTGTAAAAGTCCGCTGGTGGATTTGATGTCCGAAGCAAACATTTGTGTAGGAGGGGATGATTCAGTATTTTAAAGCTTTATAAAGATTTAAGAAAAGTGGAAGGGAGGATCAAGAGGAAAATAGGTAGTTAAGGGGAGAAAAGAGAAGAGACATCAAAAAGAGAAAGAGAAAAAGAAGAGAGTGGGCATTAAAAGACGAAACGAAGGAAAGGGGAAAAAGAATAAAAATCAAAAAGCAAAAAAGGAAGGGCCGATGAGAGTGAAAGCAAATCCATACTCAAGAGAAGAAAGCAAGGAGAGAGAGAAAAAATATAATAGATATTCAACATGTTTTCAGTCATGGCAAAGGATGAAAAAAAAAAGCTTGGAAAACACATAGAGGTCTTCTCTCCATTCTTCTCGCCTGCATAACACGCTAGCTTAAGGTAAAGAGACAAGCACTTCCTATGATTCAATTTTGATTTTCATTTACAATTTTCCGCCCTCACACTACATCCCGTATTTTGCCCAACCCCTCTTTCCTCTCCCTCATTCATTTACTTGCGCTGTTTCTGAGCCAAGAAGTCGGAGAACTCCTGGTAAGGCGCCTTGGTGAGCGGCCACTCTTTCCAGAGGTCGGGCGTAAGGAAGCCATAGGTGTTTCCGATGGCGGCGAAGGTGGCCTTGACGAAGTTGCCCATGGTACGGGTGGAGCCACGTGAGGTGGTGTAGCAGTCGGAGATACCAGCGAGCTGGAGCAACTTCTTGGGGGTGGGAGCGGCGACAATGCCAGTACCACGGGGAGCCGGGACAAGACGGCAAATGACGGAACCGCACTTACCGGTAACCTAAATGTCAGGGTAAAAAAGAAAGGTTAAAGCATTGGCACTGTGTTTAAGACACGGTAATGGCATTAACATACCTTGGCCGGAACGGTGTGGGGCTCACCCAATTTGGAACCCCAGTAGCCCCTCCTCACGGGGATGACGCTCAACTTGGCGAGGATGATGGCACCGCGGATGGCAGTCGCGACTTCCTTGGAGCACTTGACACCCAAGCCGACATGCCCGTTGAAGTCACCAATGACGACGAAAGCCTTGAAGCGAGTACGCTGACCGGCACGGGTCTGCTTCTGCACAGGCATGATCTTCATCACCTCATCCTTAAGCTTGGGGAGGAAGAAGTCGACAATCTGGTACTCCTTGATGGGGAGAGAGAAGAGGTAAATCTCCTCCATAGACTTGATCTTGCCGTCTTTGACGAGGCGGCCAAGCTTGGTCACGGGGACCCTAAAAACAATTGCTGCGTCAATCATCAAGCACATCCCGGAGGCATGGAGAAAATGACACTTACCACTCGCCTTTCTCATCACCATCACGACGGCCACGACCACGGCCACGACCACCGCGACCACGACCACGACCGCGATCACCGCCGCGACCACGTCCAAAACCACCACGTCCTAAGTCAATGTGAAAATAATTAGATCAAAATGGATATTGGTTCCTTCATCAGCGTTGCCCCTCCAAAGCAAAATGATCCGAATCGTTCCATGGGAAAGATGATCCACCTCTTGCCCGAAGAACGCCAGAGTGTAAAAATGTCATAGAACTTACCACGAGATTCGGCCGTTGCAGAGTCAGCCATATTCTGTGAGTCATGATGAGAAACCAATTAGCATCAAAGAAGCCGAGTGCAGAATAAGTTCATCCATGCATCCATCTATCGGGGATGGATTGATGGCGATACTCACGTATTCCTTTCCTTTCTTTGTTTTTATAACTAGTCTAAAGACAAAAAAAGGGGTTCTGTTCGAAACGATGGAAAGGAGGAAGGAGTAATCTCTTTAGGTGGCAGCTATTTTATTATTATTCCCCCTGTCTACCTCAGAGGATTTTAGCCTGCCCGCAACAAATCCCATTACGAGTTCTCGGCACAATTTCTGCAACTCCCGGGTTAATACAGGTCTGGGTGATAGCTATGGAGTCTTTGGAAAAAGGGACACGCAGGAGAGCATTGTTTGAGGATACTCAGGGTTTCCCTTCATTTGTATGGTGGAAAGAGCAGTTCAAAAACCTGTGGATCGTTTGATCAATTTTATAATTCCCATAGCATCATTCCGCTAGAATCGTTTCTGTTAACCATAGTTTTTGGGATGATTCTCTAAACTTTCAGAGTTGGCTGCTGACACCAACTCGCTGCACTTTTTTTAGGGCGAGAGCTATACATGATGCCATTTTTATCACTGCATTATGAGAACAATTTAGCTTACATCATCGCCATCCGGTTAAACTAAGAAAAGTATTATTGAAAATGTTTCAATTCTGCTCTTACTGGAACCAGCTATTTATTTTTTTTTAAAAAAAAAAGGTGGTTTCAGTGGATGTGGTTAATGATAGTCTACTGTCTGAAGACTCTTGTATGGTTGAACAATACGACTGAGCTAAAAAAAAGCTGCTAGCTGAAAATATCTCATTATGGATGATAGGCCGTGAAGTATTATATTAGTTTTTATTTTATGTTAAAGGGTCTTATTAGTCGCGCAAAATAGACAGCGGGTATCTATATAAGATAGTTTTCGTTTTTTTTTTCTTTCTTTCTTTTGAATTACTTTACACGCAAGAATCCTCGGACGTTCATCAAGAACTTGGTCAGGCGCTCTCTAAAACCGGCGGACAATCCCGTCAGCACGGCACTTCTTGCTCTTCTCGTCTCAATGGCATTGTTTCCTTGCACAGACACTCCCATTTGCTCTTCGGAAGGCATATCTTCTGTCAAGTGCCTGAAGGCGTCGGCGAGGCGTCCTTGGAACTCGTGCGTCTTCTGCTGCACAATGAGGTGCTGTGCCAAGTGTGCAAACCGCTCACGCCGAGCAAGAATCAGGGCAAGGAGCGCGTCAGCAGCAGGCTGAATAAGCACGCTGTCCAAGTCCTTGAAGAGAAGCAGATTCATCACTTCCTGTAAGAGGATATCCAGAGGCTCCTCGAGCGATATCCCGGAAGGCACCCCGCCTATTTGCATGCTAAAGAGCGCCAAAGGCCCAATCGCCCTGAAGGTCAACCGAGCAACATCGGTGATGGCGTGATCGATGCCGAATTTGAGCGATTCGAAGATGTTCGAGAAGAGGGCAGGTGGAAGCTGCACCAATTTTTCCGGGTACAGCTCAACCAAGGTCGATATCAGCTGGATGAAGCGCGAGCAAATGTGCGGTTGCTTGAGGATTTCGAGATTGATATGAGGGATGATGACGTTGGCACCATGGAAGGTGACTTCTGCAAGGGTGGGACCAGCGGAGGCAGGCTCAAGATTCCTTCCTAAAATGGTAGCCGGTGAGTAGGAGTCGGCAGGGATACTTCGGATCCCAATCAAACCTTCAAACTCGGAAGCCAGGGCCCCGTTGAGCATATCCAGAATCGCGCAGATGTCCGCGTAGGGCTCGTCCATCTCTTCTTCAAACGTGTGCGACCGACTCCGTCCTAGGGAGGAGGGGGAGCAAAAGGCATGAGGCTCCTCATAGACATTCAAAAGTAGACGAAGAGATAAGTTTACCGGCATTTGCTGCAGCATATGCGCTTAAAACTCCCATTACCGCCTCCCAAACCTGTCTTACTCTCTCGGCCCCAAGAGCCTCCACATCCATATATTGCACGTAGTCTCTAAAGAAACCTAGCACGAGCAGCTGCATTTCTGATCTCGTTTCATATACCGAGATAAGCTTGATGAAACTCTCGAAGAAACGGACACAAAAGTGGAAGATGACCTCGTGACTGTTTGCGCGGGCGGATGCGGATGCGAGGGCCAGGCCATCAAACATTTCAAGTGCACTCATCAAATTGGACATAACATCAGGTGATTGATATGCTTGTAGGAAGTCAGGTCGTTGGAGGACCGAGGCGATGTATTTCTGGGTGAATAGAGAATAGAAAAATTGAATGTTGCTGACTTTCTAGTTAAGATTTTTTGGTCAAAATACCTCGATGGTGCATGTAGTCATGTTAAAGTAGCGGTGGGCATCAGGCGAGGAATCAGATATAGCAAAGGTGACAATAGATTGGATCAACGAACTATTAATAAAGACAGGGGTACTTAGAAACAGTGCAAAGACGGGGGACATGGCTGAAGATTACTTGTGGATGACTTCTGGGAGTTGCTCGAGGTGCTGGGTGAAATATTCGATAAGGTCGTGGAACTTTGCTAGAAATGCAATGTTAGATCAGCAAAACGTAGGTTATCCAAGGCCGTTACCCGAACATACCACAGTGTAATACAGCACTACGAAGATCAGATAATTTAGCAAATGTGCTTAGCATGTGTACGATCTAACGGGTGGTAAAACAATTGAGTTCTTAACAAGTGCAAAAAATAAAAAAAGGTAAACCAACCTGTTTTAGTGTTTCTGGTTCTGCGCTCCATAGGATTAAGTTGCCCTTCACGTTCCCCAACAAAAAGTCAACTACAGCTGCACCCTCGCGTTCCGTCGAGGTAATTGAAGATTTTCCAAACGCTCGTGCGATGTTAGGACTAAGATTCAAGAATTGAGAGTATATCAATAATAAAAAAAGGAAAAATCGAAGAGCTAAAATGAAATACCTAATAAATTTATAATTCGACTCGCTGATTAACAAATAGGTTTGGCCCCATCTTTCTAAAAACCAGAAGAGGGTCTCGGACACCTGAGGACTGCAATAAGCAGCCTAACACCAGCCAGTTAAACACCCACCATTTTTCGAATGGAATAAAAATCCTTACCTCAATCTTATTAGCATCCAGGGTGACCGCATCGAGCAGGTGTAATATCAATTTTGGAATCTGTACCACGAGATCCTGAGATGGATCAATGTTAGACTACAGCATAGGTCAAGAAGGTGTGTTAATATGCTGTATCATGCTAGAGGATTGGGAAGAATATATAACCATTCGTGCCGACAGCTCCATTAGAGTTTCTGGGACAAGTGGCTTCTCCCCTTCTCCTGCGTCTGCCAGAACATGCCCCGCTATTAGAATAAGCCAATGGATGTGCTCGTGGATATAGTAAAAATCTCTTCCTACAGTGATCATGATATTATGGCTTTGCAGATTGCAACCTTTGTTCGCTGAGGAGACTTACCTGCGTCCTCCCTTCCGGCCTCTTTCAAACCATTGATAAATAAACCAATTCGCTCCTGCAGCAGCCCATAGAGATGCTGCAATGCTTTCTCAGGCACCATGCGAGCTAATATTGCAATTCCCAACAGCTGGTCCCCATACGTTTCCTAGAGCAGCAATGAGATGAATGGATTTGCACCATTGCCATTATTGACAATCAAAATGCTGAATACAGATTGATGCTTACAACATCCTTGTAACCGCCCTGATTTCCAGATTCATCTTCTTCATCATCTGCAAAAAGCTTGGCACGTTCAAGACGTGTATCAACGTAAACAACGAAAACATGAAGGGCAATGTTCCAGAGGAGGTGCGCGAAATGATTGATCTCTGGGCTGCTGGTAGCGGGATTCATGACTTGATCCACTAAGGCAAAGGAAAAAATTCTCGGTAAACCAAGGGTTAACGAAAAAAACATGGACCGGGACATATACCAAGCTTAACCCACGTTTCCAGTAATTCTCCGAAAGCTTCCGTGTAGTAACTGTCGCCACTCTCCTGCACCGTCTCATTCAGGCACTTCGTTGTCAAAGCAGCGGAGTCATTTACAAATTGCCCAAAGATGGAAACAGTACATAGGATGTCGAGGGGCATGACATCCAGAAGCTGGCGAATCATCTGCGTCACGCCAAGAAGTCCACTGCCGTAATCATAGAAAGAGAATTCGTCGTGCGAGCTGGTTGATAGGCTGAACGCATATAAATTAATTGCCATGGAATTAATCTATTGTCGGCCACATCCGATCGACTTACTCGTTTATCATGGACAACACACCACGCATCACCGTCTCCGCATGCTTTTTCATTTGATCAGGATTTTCAAAGAGGCTACCGTGCAAGCCTGCAAATTGAACCAAGCATTGCAAAACTTGGTGCGACATGACCTCCTCTTCACGCACAGCCTTGTAGAGCTGATCAAAGAGAATATAAGTTAAGCTTACTGGTATAGCTAGCCCTTAAGCGAACAATTCCAGTACCTTAAAAAAAATTTCAAGCACCTCATGGTTCAATAGGAGATCACGCCAATTGGGTGGAAAAGCCGGCGATTTAGATCGAATTGGCACGTCGTCATCAACATCGCCATCCTTTGCGAAAAACCCAGCCAATACATTGTCGTCTAAAGACGCATTTATATTATAAGTATCATTCCAGAATAGAACCAAATTTTATGCTACCTGTCGAAGCAAAATCCCAGTTCATAATCTTTTCCGATAAAGACACGCTCTGCGCAAGTAATGTGTTCTCCGCGGGGTTTGCGTGTGTGTTATCACTAAATTTCATATGTAGGTGAGCGACCTGCTGGTGAAGAATCTGGAGTACAATCTCGAAAATGCGACGTAAATAATAAGACTGGGAAGAATGGGAAGATAAGTTTTGGATATAGAGGTAAGGATATAATAAACATCTCCCTAAAAATGAGATTCCATTTACTTCGAAAAGCTCTCTGCATTTTTGGTGGAAATTCCAGGTCAAACCGACACTAGATGCCTTGGTACTCGAAAATTCGTCCACCAGAGCGTTGCAAATGCTCACGGCCAACAGGTGCTGCAAATCATAGTAAGGAGTGAGTGAGTCAATTGTTTGAAAGAGAGACGGATAAATGCCCGATATACCTCCTGGGAACCCATATTCAGACAATCGTGAATATTCTTGATGATTGCCTCTCGATCAGCCTCCGAGCACTCGGGAAACCCTCGTTTCGTTACGACGGCAAATGCCTATTGAAATAAAGGATGGTATTGATA
Source organism: Calcarisporiella thermophila (assembly GCF_041956535.1). NCBI lineage: Eukaryota > Fungi > Calcarisporiellomycota > Calcarisporiellomycetes > Calcarisporiellales > Calcarisporiellaceae > Calcarisporiella > Calcarisporiella thermophila. Next base: position 555,175 of record NW_027192208.1, read on the forward strand.
TGATGAGTATATAAGGTGTTAGAAATTGGATATATAATGATAGCACAACCTGTAGCAATTGATCTCGCACATATCGAACAAGGCTATTAAAGGATACGGACATCAGCAATATATATATTTCCACAAATTCCATTAAAACCTACTTTGGCCGGTGGGCGCAATACCCTAGTAAATAATTCTGCAGATTTGACAAATCCTCCTTGGAATAGAGAGCATATTCGCGCACTATTCCTTCTTTGATGGCGGAAGCAGCCTGAAACTGCACATAAGGCGTTGTAGTATGATCTAAAAGAAAAGCCGTTGAATAAATGGAGCTAATGATAATGAATTTTGTAATGTAGTGAGAATTACCTAGGATATATTTGCAAACAGGAAGGATGTTAGGGGTTTGGCGGAAGTTAAGAAGTACTTGCTCGGCGTTGTGGCGAGCTGAGGCGACCTGGGAATGAAAATTACAATCAAGATTTAGCATATATATGGCATTAGCATCGTGCTCTTCTACACGTCTTATTCATCATTGTTCTACATTTCATTCACTGAGTCGGTACCAACCTGAAAGTCCGCGCATGCCTTTTCGATCTGCGCCAAAATGGCCGTGTAATCCATGATCTCGTTGAGATGTTCAATTGGTGAACACAAGGGATCTTTAAAACGATTCTCGAGAAATAAGTATAAATTGCGCCACCGGATCCTCAAACAGTCACAATTCCAATATTGAGTAAACAACCTGTACAGATATTTTGTAGAGGTAAGATCAAGTAAATCTAAAATAATGAGCGCTCCATCGGAGAACAGGCGCAAGGACATCGTGCTTAACCTTGTGCTCGATACGGCCGCTTTTGTTCGGCAAGTACCTTTGCGTCATCTCGCTCAAAACTTCGTGACAATCCCCGAGGTGTTAGCGGAAGTCCGCGATGAACGGGCGCGAGAGTACCTGAATAATCTTCCCTTTAAAATCCAAGTGCGCACGCCCACGGAAGAAGCAGTCAAAGCCGGTATTTTGTCTAGATCTTGCTAAAGTTTAAAAATTTTTCTCTCTAATATGAGGTATATAGTTGTAAGCTTTTCGAAGAAAACTGGTGATTTCCCCAGCTTGTCGATGGTAGACTTGAAGGTCCTAGCTCTAGCATACATGGTTGAGGTTGAATGCAATGGAACCCGACGTCTACGGACAGAACCCCAGAGACCAAAGACATTTAACGGACCCAAGCCAAGACAAAACGAAAAAGTGGAGACAACAGAAACCGTGGCACCTAATAATGAAGAAGAAATTTCAGTCGAAAATCAGGAAACCAACGACAATGAGGAAGCAGCAGAGGCAGAAGATCAACAGGAACAAATAGAGAAGAAGAAGGAGGAGGAGGAGGAGGAGGAGGAGGTAGAAGTAGTGGTTGAAAATGAGAATCAAGAAAGAGATTCCAAAGAAGAACATATCGATAATGCTGAAGACATAGTCGCGGAATCAGTCGACAGTATCACCAGCCAAATTAACACTATATCCCTTAATGGCACCACTGCTACATCCGAAATTCCCGATAATACGCCAATTTCAACAGATACTGTCAAGGAAGTAAATGAGGATGAAATTGAAGATGATGACGAAGGAGAGTGGATCACTCCCGATAACGTACATCAGCACAAGGAAAAAGCATATGGGCTCCTGCCCGGCCAGCGCTCTTCTCGCCGCACCATAATCAAATCCGCCTGTATGACCGGCGATTTCGCAATGCAGAACGTGATTCTTCAAATGGGTATGAATTTGCTCTCTGTTGATGGCCTCCGAATCCGCCGCCTTAAATCCTATGTCCTACGGTGCCACGCTTGCTATAAGATCACCACTGACATGGAGCGAAAATTCTGCCAGTCATGCGGAAATGCAACTTTAATAAGGACATCGTGCACTGTAGATGAGCACGGCAATGTTACATATTATCTTAAAAAAGATTTCAAATACAATCTTCGAGGAACGAAATATTCGATCCCGGATCCTAAAGGAGGGCGGTGGCAATCCAACAAGGACTTACTTCTTCGCGAAGATCAGGTGGAGTATCAGCGTGAGTTGAAACGATCGCAGCGGGCCAAGGAAAAGGCGCTCAAATCCGATGTGTTTGATCCAGACTACATACCCTCTTTGATTAGCGGCACACATAGCAATTTAATGGGGCCAACCATTGGGTATGGCCGGAAAAATCCAAATGAAAGGAGAAGAACTGGAAATAAGAAGAAAAAGAACAAATAACCTGTATCCTCTATATAATTAGTTTTTTTTATCAATGTTTCCCGCACGTATTTATAGCCATTTATGTTTCTTTGTGTATTTGGCTTTTTCCTCCTCCTTTATTGAAGGCATTGGCTTACAACATATATAAACATTTAAAATAATCATTCTCCATACTCCAGATAAATATGAGCCTGTCTATTTCGGCTTCTTATTATCTTCTTTCTCTTCTATATCTTTTGCTAACTTCTCCAAGTCTACATCTTTCTCTAACACGTCTTTCAGCGATATTTTTGCAGAACCGCGTTCAATTGGTTTTCGTTGTGTAGGCGAAGGCTTCCATCCAATCTAAGTGTCAGGGTAATAATAGCTTAATATACTATCGTTCAGCGGGAGAATGCGGAAGCTTACCATATGTACAATCTGAAAACTCGCGGGTATACTCCCATCTGGATTCCCATGAAGTTCTAAAAACGTATACTTGAATAAGTGGCCAGACTTTTCAGTAGAACTAAAGAACATTTTACCCTTATAGATTGCCGCTGCCGCAAGTAGATTATCTCGTTTCAGTAGTGGCCGCCTAAGAATGATAAAGCGATTGTTAATTTGGTCGCTTAAATCGTATAGGTTGAAAACATAGAGCGAATGAATAGTACCTGCTCAGTACCGCATTGCTCTCGCCCATCATTCGCAGATCCTCCATCAGTTCAAAGGGACTTGGATAGTTAACCACCACCTCGTCCACATCCACAGTTGTGATAGTGAAACCAGCGCGCGAAAGCAGGCCGCCAGCATCTCTTATCTCTATGTTAAAATCTTTTGCATTTAGCCTCCAGTGACAGGATAACCACCAATGAAAAAACTAACGGATCATCGGCGAAATACGTGGGGATATTCCTCCCTCGCGTTCAAGATCTGCAAGCTGTAAGGCACCTCGCAATTCAAAGAGGGTGTCTCCTCCAAACATCGATGCAATAAACACTCCGTCTTCTCGAAGGGCTTTATTGGCTTGAATAAGGGCTCCCGGTAAGTCGTTTACCCAATGTAATGATAGATTGCTCACGATAGCATCAAAAGTGTTCTCTTTAAAAGGGAGAAGTTCTTCATCGGTTTGAACCCGTTCAATTTCAACTAACAAGTCATAAAAGTATTAGGGTCGCGTATATAATTGGCGATGAGAGGTAAATACTCACACTCGTATTCGGAATCCTTCTCTGCATCCCGGTAGAGCATGTTCTCTATCGATAGGGATCATGAGGTCAATTAGTTGAGTTCAAGTATAGGTACAATATAAACTCATGATCATACTTGACATATCGCACATGACCAGCTTTTTTACAATCCCATTCTTTAGGTATTTACTGACATGTCCACATCCACTCCCAAGGTCCAATACCGTGCCAAAGTCTCTCTTCACATCCTTTAATACGAAATTAATAAATGTGAATGAAACATTTCCTACACTATGAATTTTACCAATAACCGATCCACAACACGCTCTGCAATCTCATCCTTCAGATAATCAACTTGTCGACTTGCAACGGGATCGAAGGATGCGCGTTCACGTTGAAGCCGTTTGGCATTGCGATCGAAAACGGTGAACGCTGATGTATTGGTGGTGGAATATGGAGAGTGATGGAGGAGGGGTACCGTGGGCCGAAGGAAAAATGAAAGACGGCTAATCGAGCTTGGCATAACTATGAATCCCTACACAAACTCCTCTATCGTATTCAGTAGATCGAAGTAATTACATTTCAACGTGACTGCATGGGCGCAGCTGAATGCCGCGAATTCGCAGACTCTAAGTAGGACCAAACTAGTGTTGATATTAGGTTTCCCTAATGATGAAAATACACTACAGGAGAGATAGATCCATGGAGGTCAAGCTCGGTGGCTAATAATTGTTATAGTTTATTAGAAAAAGGTTCATGGGGGATAAATGAGAGGCTAGAACAAAGAACAAAATACTTGAACACTTTTACAATTGAAAATTGTATTAATTGTATTAAATGAAATTCAATTAAGTGAGCCCATAAGAGGCTTCAGGGAGTACAAAAAAATATCGCATATCTGCACAAATATAACCTTGTATATCTTTTTCAAGTGAACGCTGTCTTATTTTGTGACTGTATGGATTCAAAGAGGATATTGCATTAGCAAATTCGAGTTTCGCTACTTCTTTCACACGGCCTCATGATTTTTAACGCGTCAATCAACACTGGCAACAAATCTCACCCTTATGCTCTCGAACCTCACTAGAAAAGGCCGTGCCATGACTCTGGTATACACCCGAGAAATGCATATGTCAAATGCGAGATAGGGTGGCGTTTGGTGTTATTTAGTAAGAGATGATGCATGTTGCCTCCAATAAATGGATCATGGCATATCATTTCAGATTCAGTTTTCCTGTGCCGATACCCGACGAGACAATCAGGAATAAGGTGATATCGTGATGCGATTAAAGCTATGTCTATATTGCTCTAGTGATAAGAGGGGGCTGTCAGTGTGCAGGACGACCCCCCATGCCTCCATAGACCCGGCCGTCTCCTGCCCTAGCGATCCCATGAAATCAGGACCGGATAAACCCGTAGTATAAATTAAACCAGGAAAGGCGTACAATAGCTTCATTCCATTTCCCGCTACATCCCTTATTGTCATTAGACGGTTAGAAGCGCACTCAGCGAGGTTGCCCAAAATTGAAGCCCCGATAGTGAATTCACGCGTTTTGCAAACTTAAATTTCACGCGTCTTATTCCATAAACCTCTCTTTGTCTCCAACGCGTTATTATTCTCCTGTTTATTTACTAAGCCTGCGATCCTGTCCATCTTGTTAGTCTTCATTTCTCTCTCGGCAAGGGAGGTGCCCCATTTCCTTCCCTCTTACTCCCCCCTCTCCCCCCAATACAACCAAATCGCAATTCTTACCGACTGTCCAAAGGCTTCTTCGAGTATTCAAACAAATGGTCACGTACAACAACGGCAAAGATCCTGCTCGCCCACGTTCTACCTCTGAATCCAGCACTTCTGTCCCATCAAACCCAACTGTAGCTCCTTCGCCCTTTCCCCTGGGAGGCGTTGCACGAGGAATGCATCAAATAAGATATATGGTTCCACCGGGGGCGCTAGCAGCAAGCGAATTCCTACAAGAGGAAGAGTCGAACACGGCGCCGTCCACCCCCCGTGCTGCACAGGCTCATCCACAGGCCACAACGGCAATGACCCAGACGATATATACATCAATGTTTTTGGAGCAATTGCCGCATGCGGCTCTCTCTCAACCCCATTCTTCCGGGAGTTCACAGAGAAGAGAGGGAGAAAGAGAGAGTAGGAGGCGAGAGCGAAGGGCAACAGGACACCCGCCGCCAGCTGCATTCATTATACCACCTCCTCCGCAATTTATGGAGGCGCCTCAGCGATTTCCTCCTGGCGATTCCGCTACACAATTACAAGCAGCGACTGCATTTTTCCCGCCTGCCTTCCACCTACCGTATGGTTTCCATCCCCATGTGGTGTACGCTGCTCCCTCATCAATGGCATCTCTGGCACCCACCTCCGAGCAACAACAGGGGGGTTTTACCGATGCCAGGATTGTGGATCTAGACAGTGAAGGTAACGATTGCCCCTCGACTCATGCCGCTCTAATTTGACCAATGTTCTCTATATAGGTGCAAATAGTCAGGCAAAAGCAGCAGGCAATGTCCAAGCGCTCAATCAATCCTCTCACCCGCAAGTGTCTACTGTCTCCCCCTCCACCCACTCCCAGCAATTCCACCCGCAGCAATATTCATTTCAACCTCCAGCTCAACCCCAATACCCTGCCGCTACTCCCCCCGCCACCACCTCTACCACGGCTTCCACTCGCAGCGAAACCTCCGATATCGAGCTTGAAGAATTACGCCGCCAAATCATCGAGCTTCAAATCGAGCGAGATGAATTTTACCGCCAGGAGAAAGAGCACCGTCAGCGCGAACACAAGATCCTTGAGAAATTGGCACGCGGCCAAGTATTTTTGCAGCGCATTTTGGCCGAGCAGGGACTCTTCGAGCCACCTCCGCCCGCCCGAACATCGTCAAGATTCCCCGCCACCACACTGAGAGAAGGCAGAAGAGATGTACGGAGATATCCTTATGGGTATTGGCCTTATGAGGGATATGATGATGAGGAAGGATATGGATATTCGCCTGAGCTATATCTTTACGGGAATGACGGAGAGAGCAGCTATGAGGAAGAGGAAGCATACTATGGTAGAGATCAAGAGAGGGAGAGTGATGAGGGCAGCCGCAGGAGAGCAGGAAAGCATCGTCGAAGAAGGAAGAGTTGGTACTAGAGATATAGCGAGTGGGCGCATCGACCGAACTTTTCTGAGAGAGAAGATGGGAGAAAAGCCACAAATCCACTGCTGTTTAATTTATTAAATAATTCAATTAATAGAGAGAAATATCGTTTCATTTCGAGAAGGAAGAGAATGTGAGAGAAGGAGGTGTAATGTATGTAGAAATGCACAAAATACAAGCAAGCAAAATGAAACCTATAGCTAATTCGCATAGCTATATACAATAAACAAATAAATAATAGATAAATAGATAATGGAAGCTAGAATTTTCTAAACGCCGCCCAACACAGGCCGAATCCAGCCAGGATGTCTGAGATTTGGGTGATCGCATACAGGGTCGTCAAGGCGGCCATGAGCCGGAGCTCGCGCCGCAGCTGGAAAAACTGCAAACCAAACCCAATGCTTACAAAACTGCACGTGGAGAACCATTCCCCAACGGTGAAGCAGAATTCGTTGACCTCAGCACGGTGCTTGGGGTTGATAGCGGTATTGAAGATGACGGCCGTCATGATGAAACCAAGAACAAACTTGGGAAACCTAAAATCAGAAGAAGAAACACGCCAGTTATAAGCACACACAAGAGAAAGGAGGGGGAGGCTCTTCTCATGTACCTTTGCCAAAGACTTCTCAAGCTGTCCATGATTCCAGACTTTTTCCTCGGCTTTGTCTCCCCGTTGCCGAGGATTCTTTCTTCTTCAGCCAACTCCCTTTGTTTCTCCACGTGAGTCCAAAAGGCGGCTACTCCTACACTGATCGGTCCAATAAGCACGTTTTGCATCATCTTGACGACGGCAGCGGAGTCAATTGCAGCCTTGCTTCCATAGATGGTTGCACTGGCAATGACGGCACCTGTACTATCCACGGCACCACCAAACCAAGCTCCAGCCATCTCGTCGGGAATCCGGAGTGCTTTGGCAACGTAGGGCATTGCGAGCAAACTGGGGATGGTGAATACTGAAATAATAGCTGTTTGCGAACGTAAAAACGGATCAGTATTCATTCCTCTTGTTACCATTGTGGCAGCAGCAACATCAATGTAGGTATTCAACACGCTTACCTATTGGCATTTGCGCTTTCGTTGGCGTACCAAGGCTTGCGGCCAGCGCAACCGCTGCAGAGGATCCGCAAATGATGGAAGCACCTGCCATGATGATGGCGAGCTGGATGTCTATACGTAGCCACTTGTAGCCCACAAAGTAGGCCATCAAGGGGAAGAGCAGTGGGGTGTCAATCCAGGAGACGAAGATGGCGCGGGAAGCAAGAGGTTTTAGCACGGATATATCGATGCTGAATCAAGATATCAAAACGAAGAGAGAGATAGTGGGATAAGAGCACTCAGCATATGAACTAGAAAAAAAGTGAAAGCTTACCAGAGCAAGACCAAGCTGATGGAGATGTAGAGCTCGGTTTGCATAGCAATCTTTAGCCACCGCGGAACCACTTCGCCTCGTACACACACGTTTCGCAGCACCATCCCGAACACAATGGCCCACACAGAATCCCCCAAACTGATGCTCTTGATGCCCTTTTGCGCAGCAAGCCACTTGGATATCATAGCCAGAAACCACACGACCGCAAAACCAAAGGGAAAGAGTCGGTATGAGGGAGAGCGCAGCGAGGCAAGGCAAAGTGTGAGAAGAATGGTGGATATAGGGAAAAGGGCAATCAGGCCGTAATTTCCTTTGGTGGCAAGAGAGGAGAAGGGATTGGCGGTCCAAGGGAGGAACTTGGGCTCGGGTATGTGGTGGCTCACACATGCTACGACACAGCCTAGCAGAATAAAGCCAATCCAGCATGACCACCAATCCTCGGTGTTCCACCAGAGAAGTAGCGAGAGAAAGCGCTTTTTTCTCTGCTCATTGGGATTCTGTTCCTGTTTCTTTACCGATTTGGAATCAGTGGTGGAGGCGGCTGAGGTCGATGGGGTTCGAGAACTTTGGGAGCATGTAGGATGCAATTCTTCTTCAATGCCGAGGTATAAGTTAGCGATGTCGGTGTTCGAGATCCCACTTGCGGATTTAGTCGTTCTTGCATGTAATTCCCCTAGCTCGAGGTCATCTTTTGCTATACTCTTGCTCATGTCTATCGATTATTAAAGCCGTTGAGAGAAAAACTCGAGAAAAAAAAAAAGGAAATCCTATGGGGATTATATATCGGAAATGATTGGTTTCTGGCTAGAATAAAAAAATCGCTCTGCCGGTTTGAAAGCATTTCAGAAAATGCTTAGATTGGGGTCAAGTATGACTATTACCGTAGGTTGCCGAACTATAAATATTGACTCAAATCGATTCGGCTGCGGATAGTTAATATGTCACTTTCCTAACGTAAATTACGATTAATTCCTGCCTTTTCACTTTTGAAGCGTCTGAAGCTTGTGCTAGGCTTAGCTAAGGATGAAATATGCTTTGGCCATAATTGAAATACTAAACTGCAGTAAAGTCGAGAAGCTGCTTGTCCAAAGGGAAGCTAAAACCAGGCCGTAGAGGTTTATTTATAGAAAACTTGTCTTGCACAAGGCTCTTAGCCTGTTCCCTCATTTAGCATTAAAATATCACATCTTCTAGACAAGCTCGCGTGCCTTTAAGGTGTAAGTTTTCTGCCATCAGAGGCGAAGGTGAGGAGGCCGCTTCTAGTCTTTTGACTCGGTTCAATCACAGTAATATCTGGCATAACTGGGATGGAGTTTTCAATTTTTAGAGTAAATACTCCCTACTAAAATCCAGAGTCTTTCACTTTGAGTTAAGAGTTTAATTACTCTCCATAATTTTCAGAAAGAAACTTCCCCCAACTCTTCACTTGCTAAGTTTGGTTAGTATACAATATTTCATTTGCATGTAACTCGGTTGAAAGCCTACTCTAGCATTTAACTCAATATTAACCATGCAGAAAACGAACTATCATGATAAAGGAAAACCACGCCCATAGAGCATCGGAGAGTCTGAAATTGAGTTGCTAGCCTGGTAAAATGGGGGTAAAGCCAATTCACTCAACCTGAAACATATGGTCCGTGGAAATGTCAAGTTTCAGTAGACTTTGAGTAGTAGTGCAATTAGGTAGATATCATTATCCATATTCTCTGTGTGGGACGCAGGCAAGCCAACTAATATCCATTAGATATACAATAATTGAGCCGCCCAAAATTATTTCCTATATATACTTCCCTAAATACTCACAGGCAGTCTCTTACCATAAGTAACTTCGTATATCATGTTTCACACTAATGCTTGGCAACCCACAATTTTATGATTGGAGATATTAATATGAGATGAACGTATTTTTTTTCTAAGCGGGATTTGAGTCTCTTGCACTCCTTTACTCTAACAATATTGCACATATTTCTCTTTCTCTGTACTATAGCAGCACTTAAATGTGAAATTTCGCCCTCCTCACCCATTGCAGATACTGTGAAAGCTATTCTACGTGAATGTTCTCCTGTGAACCTATTAGCATCAATGAGACTGGTTCTGACTGTAGGACAGATTGATTGAAACAGAGGAAAAAAATTGCTTGGCAACCCATTAAGGGGTTCGGTTGACTGGCAGCTTGACACGTGCTGAAGTTTAATGGAAATCTGGCAGCTTGGGTTAACAGAGTCGGTATCCAAATGCAATATAGCTGACAATGTGAGGACTTACGTTATATACACTATGTTATATACGTGCCATTCCAAAAAAGTATTTTCTTTTGAAGTCTCAACTCCTTTGTCCTGGGGTATGTTTGCTACATCTGTCTGAGTGACTTTCAAGTTTTAGCAGATTGGTTGGCATTGGTTGAATTGGTATGAAAGCCAATTCCAGGAATAGTATAGCTATTGAAAAACTTGTCCTGTATTGGGGTATATTGAGGACGTTCAAGCCTTTAATAAAATTAGGACAAACTATAATATGTTCGCTCCTCAATAATAAATAGAAGACATGCTACTAGTTAAATAGCTGGAAGCATTCGTTGTGCAGGTCGAACAGGAATAAGCTACGCCCTTACACAACATCTTGTCTCTTTTGGAATTCGTCTTTGACTGCCCATATCAGATCCAAAATCGTTGCAGCACTCCAAGCTTGCGTCGGACAACTGTCTGTACAGGGTGCGCCGTCTTTATTAGTGAGCTCGGGCAGCCCGGCCCATGGGGAATTTTGGATGTATCGTTTATGGGGTAATAAAGTTCGTTGGACTCTTAAGGAGACCTCCTATTGGCAGGAAACATGGTGAGAAGAGCATATTAATACTATTCCTTTTCTTTCTACGCGTTGCTGAATGTACTTGCCTGAGCATCGAATTTATCACCACAGGCCTGGAAAATCAGAAGTGCACGCAGGAAATAGCCTGCGCACCACACCCACTCCTATAAATATGAAAGAAGAGCAATCTGTTAGCACTAATGATTCAGCAGAGTATATACATTTATAGCTGATGCCTACCGGTCCTTGGTGGTAATTCCACCCTTTTGCAATCAATCGATCGGCCCCATCATTCGAGTTATCATAGTTTGGCCGGTAGGCCCAATCGGCCGGATCCAGTGTGCGCATTCCAAGCGGGCCCATGATAATTTTCTTAGCTATTTCTAGTGCCGACGCCGCATGTTTTGCGTCGAAAAGTTCCGGTGCAACTACCATTGCCACTGCGAAATTGGGCCTCAGTTGGTAATCGCAATAGGGCTCGGCAGAGCCGTAGGTATCCTTGTAAATGCCGCGGCGATTGATGAGTTTGGGATCGAGGGCATATTGGGAGTCATCGGAAGGAGAAGTGGGGATATAGAAACAGCGTTCAAACGAAGATTGGATCAAAGCTCCCCACTCCTTGTAGCTTATCTTCTTCTCTGCCTGGTCGTCCTCAGCAGGTATCACCACACCTTCGTACGGGTATTTGCCTTCCTCCCAGAGCGAGGCCAACCACCGTACCGCACTCTTCTCCAGTCCCACAATTTCCACTGCGGCCCCGTCTCTTGGGGTGGCGGGGACCCCTTTATTTCCAGCGCGTTCGCTCTCTCCCATCTTATCCATCCAGGTCCCACAATTCCACCGATTTCCCCCGCACACAAATCCTGTGGTCCAGTCGACTCGCGCGGTGACGTTGAAGCCGGGGTCGGTCATCTGCGTATCCAGTGCCGGTCCGGCGTTCCACTCCCGGAAGGAAATTCCCTTGGCATGCCGCTGCATGATTTCCTGCACTAATTCTGCGATGGTGGATGAACGCGAGTACGCCCGTTCATCCTCCACCTCAACAAACGTGTCTCCGTCGGGAAATCTTCTTGGCACTCTCACCTCCAAGAATTTTAGCCCCTCGGGTGAGAACTTGCAGTAGTCCTGCACCGCTTGCGTAAACCACCAGGCCGCGTCCCGTGCATTATACCTAGGATAGCGCACCGCATCGAGCAAGTTCGGGATAAGCCCGTGCTTCAAGCTTCCGCCGAACGCTATTATATGCCTGCGCGCGGCTTCGAATTGACCAGTAACGAGGTAGAGTCCCCGCAGTGAAATAAACACGTCTCTTCCCCAGCACCGCATGTGCTGGTGTGTAAAATGAGGCAGGCCTGCGGCCATAGAAGCCCCGGGCTCGGTGGGGTGTAGGCCAGTTGAGCTGACACGACCATACATCTGTAGTGCGCACAAACTTAACGACCTGGTGAAAAAGTCCCCGTTTCGAATGAATTCCGACATTAATTTTTTGGTTGCGTGTTTGCGCGCCGCTTGGTAGACGGTGTTGAGGACGAGGGCGAAGTATTTGGGCAGTAAGAAGTTTGGAAACTCTTGCACGATCTTGAAGTGGCTCTCGAGCCATTTCCTAATGCCATCCAATTTCGGGTACCACCGCACATACTCCTCGAGGCGAGAAACGCAGTAGTCCAATGCCCAGCGGCCATCCCGCAGGTGCGCACAGAATGGATGCCCCAGGTCATTCCACTTCATAATCGGCTTGAGCACCGACATGAATCCCTCAAGCCCGCAGTATGGAAGCGCCCCCCACCCAGGAATCTTATAGACCCCGCGACCCACGCTGTCCTGCTCCTCTCCATCGCACCGGTACAAGAGAACATTCATCTCCTCCGAGCCCAGCTCCTGCACAGCCTCCTCCACGCCCTCTTGCAGTTTCGTGATAAGGTCGGTGGGTGTGTGTCGGATCCAAGTGCGTAGAAGCATCACGCTTCCCGCCGGGAATTCTCGAGGTACCACCACCTCTGTGTACATGCCTTTCTCGTCGGTCAGTTCCTTTATCATTGGGGCCTCTAGCGCCTCTAGTCTTACCCTCAGTCCCCTAAGATAAGTTTTGTTCTCTGGAATATCTCTCGATAGCACGTCTAGGGTAGTCGTGAAGATATGCTCCACCTCGCTACCTCGCAGCTTGATGGGCGCAATATTGCCCCGCTGCGACTTGTTATTGGCAAACGCAGTATGTGCGACGAGAAGATAACCCTGGTGGGTAGATGGGTGCTGGCGGTGCACCATAATGTAATTATCTTCGTGGTGAACATGTGTCTCGATGAATCCCTTGCGTGCCATTTCGGTGTGAAGGTGCTGGAGCACCCGTTTCACTGTAAAAATATGACACAACAAACCGTTAAACATCAGTAAAGCCACGCGCCAACGAGCGCCCCAATCATCCTACCTTTTCCTATGCCTCTGTCTTCAATTTTACTCCCCCCCTCATAGTGCCGCTTCTCCTTAACTAGATCCAAAAGCGTTGGGTATACCTCATCGTATCCCTTCACACTCCCAATTGCGCACGCAGACATCGCCACAAGTGCAGCATTGGAAAGCGTATCCTCCGCTCTTCGCTTCTGATGAGGTGTCTCGTTGTCGTGGGTGCAATCCATGAAAAGTGCATGCGGAGTCGAGCCGGAAAGTGGGATTTTGACGCAAGGTTCGACCGCCCCGGTCCTGGGATGGACGCACTCGGAATACTCGGTCAAACAGTCCATGTCCATCGATCCGACAGGTTTCCCGCCATGACGATGTAAAAGCCGGCTAAGCTCTCGTGGATCCCAGGCCTGCATCGCCTCGCGTATCAATGAGGTAATGCCCAATCGCGAAACAAATTTCACGTCCATGGTTTCGGAGCCCGTGAACAACTCTGCTACCACGTACAGATCCTTTCGCACTCGCCGTGCCGCATCTAAAAAGTACTCGGCGACATGAATAGGGGTCGAGTGGCAATTGTCTATACGGAAGCCATGGAAGAGCGAGGCGACTTTTTCAGTGTAGAGTCGCATATGCTCCCACAGCCAAGGGTTATCGTCCGGCGAACGGCCGTATCGTAGTTTGACGCAGTCGCCCCACACGATGACCTCTCTTCGCAGATACGCCTGTGACTCGTTCGATGCAAAATCTTGAAGTGGGTTCGCATTCCAAATCCATCCGTTATTAGCTAACATAAGCTCTCCCTCCTGACGAGACCGCGTCCGCTCGTCATCCTTCGGTAACCGCGTAAAATAGGTTTCAATCAACGGTGCCTCTCGTGTGATCTCCCCGAGATTAGGCCCATCTTTAGCAAGGCGAGTATAGGCGGCACGATTGGCAACGTTCTCTATAATAGCTTTGGTGTCATCGTCATACTGTATGTAGAGCGGCAAATTCACTTCATTGAGTAATGCATGATAGCGCTTGCAAACACGATCAACCTCCGCATCCTCTCTCTCAAGAGCCTTCATGAACGCCAATGCCTTGTGTACGTTGATTTTTATCCCGAACCGTTTCCCTAATCGTCGCTCTTCTGTAGCATCCTGCGCCAATCGATCTGCTAATTGCTTCAGTGTCATATTTTGCAATTCCTCCCTCGAATATACCTCCGAGTCATACTCTTCCCCTCGCTCGATCGCTCCCCGCAACTCAGCCACAGCGGACTCGACATCAACAACATAATACTCCCACAATCGGATTTTTTTGATAACTTCGTCCTTGGCGGCATCCATCACCTTGTCAAGGTCAGCACGTGTAGTGAGAACAGTAGGAAGACCTAGTTCTTTCAGGCGTGCGGAGAAGTCCAGAAAAGCGGTATCTAGCTCGTATGCAGGCGCTAAATGCGGCGAATTGATCAAATTGTAGCCTATATTAGCAAATAGTTTGAGTATTAGAGTGTATTGAAAAGCCAATGCGTTAGGCGCATATACCAGCTTCTGGGTGTTCCAATAGCCATTCAGAATTATGTGCCGTATGATTCCAAACCACATCAGACAGGCAGTTTAATCCAAATTCATTCCTAACTCTTTCCAACGTTCGTCTCATAATCTCGAATCTTTCCTCCTTCGTCTTCCATGCGCCCGGCTCTTCGTCGGCATACAAATCATGTGAAAAGTCAAGCTGATCTGCAATTGAATATGGGGAATCCGAAGCCCCGCGCACTTGAAGCGGTACGAAATGGACCCAATTGTATCCAGCAGCCTGGAGCGCGCGTAGGTGAGGGGCCCACTGAGGGAAGGGACCAAGCCACTTGGCTATAACCGAGGCAATAACTATCCCGTCCAGAGGGAGAGGTTGCCACTCATCCATTCCCCCGCTCTTTGGAGTGATGTTAGAACTCAAGCTGGAGAACGATGGAGAAGGCCTTGCGCGGAGCCGAGGCTCGACCATAAAATGCCCAGAATCGGAGCGTTCGATTTTATGTGGTTCTGTCCAGTTTTGATATTCAATAAAATATTCATACGCCCCAGACTCTTCTATTACTAGATCGCAATAGCCGTCCATGGAGGGATCATCTTTGAATCTGCCAGGCAAATTGGATTTCTTTTAGGTTTTTTTTTTTTTTGCTTCCATATTTCTCATCTTTAGGTACTTACTCTAACTTGTGGAACTTCTTTCGATCGAACTCGCCACTAATTAAATGAAAATGTATACACATTAATAACATGGCATAGGCAGGGAAATTGCATGTATTCAGACTTACCCCTCTACTGGATAGTTTGTAACCAGCCTTCCTCCACGCGATGCCAACGAGCCCACCACGATTTTGAAGCGCAGGATGTAAGCTTGTTCCGGCGGGCCTAGCCGAACATACTTTTCGAGTGGGAAAAAGAGAAACAAAGCGCGTCACATTAGCGGGAGCCTCGCTAGGGATTCTGGCAAATAATGCTCACCTTTTTGGCATCCTCGGGCGACCCATCGTCGCCGAGCTCTAAAGTATAGACGACAAGCTTGTCTTGTAATAGTGTCATTAACGATGTGGTTTATTACGAGGAGGGATAGAAGTAGAGAGAATGTTATATAAAAGACCAGGAAATGGCCTACGCCTTTCTTCTTTTAGCTCCTCGTTCCTAATTTGGTTGACAATTCAAAACTCCGAGGAAAAGAATGATTTTCGAGATCTGGATAAAGATAGGGGAAATAGGTTCAATCGAGGTCACCATCGAGCTTATCGGCCCATCGAATTGGGTAATGAGAGCGCCATGCGTCAACCTCTTCCTAAGAATATTGTGTTGGTGGGAAGAAAGAGAGTGAAATTGGCAAGTCCTCCTTTAGTCAGCTACTCAATGAGTCAATCAACAATTTACTCAGCCATTTCTGCAGATCAAATTTGTTGGATCAAGGAGTAAAAAAAATTTTTAGAGGAAAATTAGGTGGTAAAGGAATAATCCAAAGAGCATCTAATCTACTGATAATTTATGGGGAGAAAGTAGGAAAATACCAGGAAAAAAAAATAGAGCGAATTCTCAATGAAATGTAATTTTGTTTAGTTCAATAGAACAAAATCATATATATCAACCAGAGACCGGGGATAATATAACAGGGATGAAAAGGGCTCGATATACACACTATTAAATATCTCAAATGGATTCCGTTACACCTTCTGCGTCACAAAGCTGGCTCCAACTTGCAGGAGAACATCCTTAAGGGCTAGCCTCACACTCTTGTCAAGGTCAAGTGTAAGTAGCCCGACCAACAGGGGATACAGGTTCGGGAGATTCTTCTTGAACTGAGAATAAAAGAGAATGAAATGTCATTGGAGATTCCGTAGAGATAACGCAACAATCTAAACCACTTACATCCTTCTCCCCGAACTTGGTTAATGACTGTAGGATCGAGAGAATGACTGGCGTCCAAGCAACAATGTTACGCGATTTCATCTCTGGGTCAAATGCTTGGAATTCGCTCAGGATATGCTGGCATAATCTGTCGAAAGAAACCATAAGTTTCACAACGAAACCCATGGCATCACAGCTAAATGAATACTTACGGCATCAGGTTTGCCTCCACTAACTCTTTCTTTTCCGATCGCCCCGGCGTCGAACTCGTGTAGATATTAAGCATCAGGTTCACATAGCATGAGGCACTCAGGGTTTCTTGTTTAAGCAGGTTCGGTAGTGATTTCATGAAGCCTGTCGAAAATTTAGTCGATAAAAAGAAAAGAGTCAGGATGGAGTAGATGTTACAAAAGACTACATCTCGACATTCACCAAGCTTCCACAAGTTGGTCCGCAAGTTAACATTCTCGTTGAAGCTACGCGCAAATAAGTAAGACTGACGCACCGATTCTGCAAGTTCGAGCAAACGATCAACGGGAGCCGCCTCAACCACAGTTG
Source organism: Calcarisporiella thermophila (assembly GCF_041956535.1). Classification (NCBI taxonomy): domain Eukaryota; kingdom Fungi; phylum Calcarisporiellomycota; class Calcarisporiellomycetes; order Calcarisporiellales; family Calcarisporiellaceae; genus Calcarisporiella; species Calcarisporiella thermophila. Next base: position 572,233 of record NW_027192208.1, read on the forward strand.
GATTGTTGAGTAGATCATAGAGCGTCTGCACCAGCAACAGTTGCAGTACGCATTTGACTACGATCTGCTGGAACACACGGCGACGGCCATCGCTCGCTTGGTCATTTGCGGTCGGCGAGAAAGAGGTAAGCGTGGTGTGATTGGATGCCGTAGGGCTGTGCAGAGAAGGAGCTTCCGCAGATGCTTGCTCGTCTGCTCCTATGTTCCGAGAGAACTTGAGAACGGTCAAATCTCGACACAATCCGAAACAAACTTACCTTCAGGGGTAGCTTCAGCCTTGGGAATTGTACTCGATTGAACAGCCCCTTCTATCCGGGACGACTTCTCGACATCAAACAGCTCGTGTGGAGCGGTAGAATCGAGTAAATATCCAAAGGTAGTGCATATCTGCTGCCACGCGTCATCGTCTAACTTCTCTACATTCGACTCAACTAGCTGTTGCAAACATGTGCATCCGATTCTGGACAATGTGTCATTGTCTAATACGAAAAAAAGAAAAAGCAATGAAGTTTCTTCCTGCCAAAAACCATCTCCTCAGAGAACCCTTTTACCTTGCAGAATGCAAGCTGACAAAAGATCCAACACTTGCTCCGTCATCATCTCCAGGCGACTATAATAATAGGTGTACAGGTCGATAAGATTTCGCAGCGCTTGAATCAGCGTGGTGGATAGCCACACGCTCATGTCCTCGTGGCTCGAAAACCGCCCCACTCCTCCCGACCTGATATCATCAAAAATCGGGAACACTGCTTGGCGACAGATAATGTCCCAAAAATCGCGCGAATAAGTATAACCATACTCCTTGAGGGTATCGAAGAGGTAGGTGAGCGCTCTACCGTACAAATATTTTAATAAGTTAAAAACTGATCCATTTGGAAGGACGTGATACCAAGCGCAGATACCTTGTTCTCACTTCGAGATCCTCGGCATTCATGATAACTTCCTTGAAACCGAATAGGATCGGGAACCAAAACTTAACCTTGGGAGGGTCGTTCTTTGAATTGTCGGCATCCGGGGGTGTCAGAAGAGCATTAAGCTGGGACTCGGAGAGGTCGCTCAAACGTGTGATCATTTGCCGGATCATTTCAATTGAGTGAAGACTTCAAGATAGAAAAATTCAACCCATTGTGCCCATAACAGATTTAATGGCCTATGATTTGCATACCTGATCTTTTGAAACCTCTTGTTTTTTCCGAACTCGCTCAAGCAACGAATAAAGTCATCGTACACTCCAGTGCTGATTACTTCCTGGAACCGGTCCTTGAACAGACCCTTCACAATGTCAAAAGACATGGAGACAATTGTTTCTAATTCAATAGGAAAAAAGAAATTAGGTATTTCGATCATCTCTCCCGCTAAGAGGTATAGGCAGGCTTACCGGTGGGCTCTCTTGCAGCTTTTGCAAACACGCTGACCATGGTTTGCCACCCAGATTTTAGCCGATAACCACGGCTTTGAATCATTTGCTGCAGACACCGTAGAATCTAAAGCGGAATACCGAATTATACTTGGCAATTCCTCGCGATGTATCCATTAAACTTCACATACCATATCCTTGATGCTTGTATCAGGATTGTTCACCATAATGTACTCGAATGGTTTCAAGAAATCCTTCTGGAATTTGAAATGGGTCAGCTCCTCTTTTTCTAAGAACTTGATCGACAGCTGCCGGAGGGAGTCCAGTGCGAAGAAGGCAATGTTAAAGTTTGAAGAACATCCAACCTAAGGACAGTGAAGTGAAAAACAAAAAATCCAATGAGTTACTCTTTCAAAGGAGATAAAATAGTGCCGAAAATAACCTGGTTAAAATGTTCTCCCAAAATTGCCCAAATGTTTGACCATTCCATCCGAATACGATTCATGTTATAATAGGAAATCTCGACTAATTTCTGAAGACTGAACATACGAGGATGTTCTGCCATGGCAGAAGATTGAATTTCTTCCCATGACACGGCACTCAGTGATCTAACAAAATCAACAATTGCCTCCTACACAAATGGGTACAGACATTTTCAAAATTCCCACTCATGGAAGCAATCAACCAATTATAAACGTTACCCCCGATAACTGCGTAGTGGACGTAAATATCCGGTCTACAGTCATTACCAACTGCAGCGATTTGCTTTCTACGACGACCTCCTCGTCGAATGCAATCTAAATTCAAAAAATATATCTCAGAAGATTAGAGAGAGGGAGAAAACAGTCTCGTGGTGCCTACCGTCGATCCATGCTTTCCAGAGACCTTTCTTGTCGCTTGAATCGATTTCCTCCCCGAGGCCGCCTCAAACGAAGAAGATTTTCTGTCAGCAGAGAAAGGAAGAAAACTTTAGAGCCAAATGAGCAAGGGGCATTCTATGGAGATACATACGTGGGTACCCGTCTGGCGTTCAGCAAGTCCGGCACCGAGTCCTGATCTACCCCATTGCTGATCAATTGGAACCGCTCTAACTGGCTCACGCAAGTCAGCACTTCTCGCCATGAACCTTTGAGATAGTTGCTCTCTGTGAGCGCAATATCGAGCAGGGTCTTAATTGCCTCCACATTCTTGGTCTTCATTTCGCCCAAGTTGTTGAGGAACGTGAATTTAGCAAGCGTGGTGACAAATGCGTTTCGCTCTAGCTCCATATCAAACAAGCAGATGACCCGGATGGCGTGACGGAACCCCTCAAGACACAGCCCAATCACCTCCATATCCTCGGATTCCTGGAGTGGGCCGGACAAACCAGCCAGAAAGGCCATCCACGCCACCTCGAACATAGGTCGTACGTGCTCCGCGTGGGAGGCACTGTAGAAAGTGACTGCGGATGTGTTCGAGCGTTGGCCTCCTTTTCGAGATCTTGATCGAAGCATGCTCTTGAATAGCGCCTGGAAGAAGAGGAGGAGAATCAATATGGTTACGAATTGAGAATCTTAGAGAACCATAATCATATTTTACCTCGGTTTTGGAAGCCATTTCTTCGGAAGCGATCTGTAACGCCTCTCTCCTCGCATCACGACCCAATAGAGCCACGTTAAAATTGGATGTGCCGGAGGGTATCATGTCCTGCTCGTCCTTCATCTTGATCTCGTTCTCATTGATTTCATCATAGATACCGCTGAGAAACTCCTCGGGCAAGTCAGCGTTATCGTTGATTCCTCGGTTATTCTTAATAAACTCCGCCTTGGTCATGCGCCGCTTAATCTGAGGGCTATGTAAATCTGTATTGAGCATAATTACTGAATACGCAAGCACGTATGCGGTATCTAAGGTATCAGAGGATCCATGATTGTGTTAATAAAATGTAATGGTAAACCACCCCACATACATGGCGACTAGGTCTACTTACCGGCATTGGCGAATGCATCCGGGTTCCCATCCACGTATCGCTCAGCAAACTTGAGCATAAACCGATCGATCTTCTGTGCTTCACCAGGTAGCCGGAACGCCTGTAGAAAATGCCGCAATGCCGCGGTGAACTTCATATTTATGAAATTCATTTGGTCGACAAAAGCGTGCATGATCGCAATATTTTTCGGCTCTCTACAAAAAATCAAATTATACATTTTAAAAAATTCAAAATTCATTACAAAATCTCGTGCAGGTAATATACCCTTCGCCCAAATACTCGCCAATCATCGCCTTGTTTAGCCCCTCGGTATAGAGCAAGAATTTTGCGATATCCTTGGGGGAGTCGCTCTGAATAAGCCCGACCTCAAGCAGCTGTTCAATTCCTTTCTTGGGCTTCCAGTTGAAACGCTTAATGCTCTCCCGTAAGAGCTGCTTTCGATGCTTCAGATTGCCGAACTGCTCTGGGTCGTCCACCGCCACCGAAGTGCTGGAAGAGTTGGGCGAAGGGCGCAAATTAGGGGCTGAGCTGTTGGATGAATAATTATTCGAGTTCGTCGATGAAGACACTTCTGGCGGCTGTGCCACGCCACCATTCAATATCTCCTCGCTATTGCGTGCCTCGGCCTCCATGCAAGCATTAGCACCTGCAGCGGACTCCTCGCCAATCTTGTTGCACCATAAGACAAGCGAGCGAAGCACGGCAACTAGGGACTCTAGGGAGCGGTGTTTGAGCACAAGTTCGTTAGGCTCGGCACCAGATGTGTTTGCCGCATTCATACTTGTCGTGGACAAGGTTGGGGGCATATGGAAGTGAGCTTGGTTGGAGCTGGAGAAAATGGATAGATTGGTGGAGGATCCGGAGGCAGAGCCACCAGGAAGGCTCACAGATGCATCCCTTTCCTTCTCCTTTTCTCTCTCTCGCTCTCTCTCCCTTTCCCGCTCCTTCTCCTTTTCCTTCTCAGTGAGCACGATGTGAGTCGTGGTTATCTTGGACATCGCATTGACCAAACTTTTGATATACAAACGGGCATCACTTCATGTCCCAAGGGAGCGAAAAATACAGACTTAAAATATACGTACCGCTCATAAATATTGTCCAGCGATTCCTCGCAATCATAATTCAGGTAGAGCTCGACCAAGGTCTGGGGATCTTCGCAGATTTTCAAAATGGCTTTGAGAAGGGAATGCCGCTGTTGCTGAGAAGAGGCTGTTCGGGACTCCAGAATCGGGAGAAAGATCTCATTGAAGAAGACGGCAATTTCTTTCTAATAGTGGAGGAGAAAAAAACAGTAGGGCGACGATAAGTACACCGAATAGAAGCCTAAATGAATGTTTGGACGAGAGACCTTCAAGAATTTCCTAAGCTCCTGGATAACCAGTGAAAAGATCTCCAAAGAAGTTTCGAAAACCTGAGGCACCAAGGAAACAGCATTCCTGCTCAAGCTGAGGCACAAATATTGCTTCACAGCCTCGATGAAGGGAGTGCCCCTACTGCTCTCGCTCGAAGACGTGATTATGACCGAGGTAGAGGAAAAGAGGTGCATATATGATGAGAGGATGGTGTGGATGAGGTGGAGAGAAAGAAGCTTCGAGCGCATCGAGTAGGATTTCAGGTCGGTTTCGCTTGATAAAATTACAAAACAAGAATGAATAGTTTAGTGGAAACGCCTCAGCAACAACCACAATGCTATATATCACCTGTCGCCGTAGAGGTTTTTCATCGAAAGCTTGCACAGAGAGCGGAATACGAGAAAGGCGTCTTTGGCAAAAAGGGTTTTGGGTGACTCTCGCGGAGAGTCGGTTCGTTCTGTAGAAACCAAGTCTAGTGATTTGCGTTCCTCGAATGTTTTTCTAAGAAGTAGTAATTGAAAATGTCATAAGTCGAATACCCTTTCAACTCAGGAAAAATAAGAAGAGCTTATTTACAGTGAGATTTTGTTGTCCTCTAGCTCCTGCTTGGCCACCTCAGAAATCACTTCATCGCTGGTTGCCTCTATGGAACTTTTTTCTACTATGATGCTAGAATTTTCCGGCGAAACTTCCCCTTGATCGGCATTCGAGACTTCTTCGACTTTCATATCCTGGTCTATCGCCTCCTTGGGAGGAATGGACTCCGGGCCTTTATCATCCTGCTTTGCTTCATCTTTCTCCTCCGGCGCCTGTGAGCTCTGCGGGTCGGTTTCGGCAATTTCTACAGCCGAGGTAGTCTCTGAAGTCTCGGCAGCAATTTCTGTAGCTACTACTTGAAGTTCTTGAGAAGGTATTTCGATTGTTTTGCCATTAGTGCCGTTCTCAGCTCCATTAGTGGCCTCTACATTGTCGTCCTTATCGATAGCTTCTTCCACAGCTTCTACAGATGATTCAGTAAGCGCTTGGTTGTGCCCATTAAGGGGCTCCTCGATGATAGTGTTAATGCTTGGAGACACCTCCAAATTATTTTCTTCGGGCTCTTTCATATCGGCTTGCTCATTGGTATCCTGCTCCACACTGTTTGCAGGAGTCTCTACTGCATCTTTTTTTTCCTCAGCTTTTAATTCTCTATCCTCTGGAGTTTGGCTTTTGAGCGACTGCTTCTCTGAATCTTCCGCTTGGGAAGGCAAGTCCTGTGTGGACGCAGAAGACCCTGGCTGTGGAACAGGTACACGTCCAAATACCTGGTGTACCATCTGTGTTAATGTGCCCTGAGCCACGACTTGATTTGCTGAGTTGCGTGAGAGAAGGAAAATGTTATAGGTGGTGCGCACTGCCTTTAATAATGCAGATTGATGAACGGTGACGATGGTCGAAGAGACCGCCGCCGACAATGCCTATTAGAATGAGGGGGAAATGAAAAAGGTTAAATAAAGCCAACTAGGAAAAGAACCATTCTAAATATTTACCTTGATAATCTGGAGCTGCACCTTCTCGTCCGTATTTTCCCCTACGAAACAATCACATACGACATCAACCGCATGATCTAATAAGGGCCTTGTTATTTTTTTGGTCGCTGATATATCCCCCTTTTTTGCCTCATCCGATTGCTTTGAGCCATTCGCAGCCCCTGCGGAATTTGCTGGCACCTCCTCTACTTCGTCATCCCCAATAATGTATCCATATGATATCAGCTTTCCAATGCAATCTACTGCAATGTTCATGAGCGCTTCGGAGCGGGTCTCACATGCAAGTCGCAGTGGACGGAAGATAATTCGCGCTCTGTTTTTTTTTAGAATGCCAAGCGATTAATACTGAGAATTTGTGTCATTTATAAATCTTCATGTGCAATCACCTCTCTGGACTATCGTCCTGCGATTTTATGTGTTCTGAATTAAATACAATGGTTAGCCACCATCATCTAGTTGGATGCAAAAACCTAGCTTACCTAGTGCATTCCCAACAGCCTCTTTCAAGGCTTTATTCCGTTTTGCCTCTTTGCTAGCAGCGATCTGCTCCAGGGCATTCGTAATGAATACGCGGCCCGATACGACCGAGCCTGGTGTGGGTGGATAGGCCTGCTCAGGGAGCCTAGAAGTGGTAATTCGAGGTGGTTGGGCCATTGTGGACTGCGGTACTGCGTCCGACGTCAAGATTCAATTACAAGAGTGCGCGCGGATTCTTGTAATGAAATGTGCTAATGAAATGGCGATGCAGTAAGGACTAAAAGAGATCGAGTTATTTGGTATCTACTGCGAGCTGAAAAAATAGGTTTGTATTGCGGGCGCGTCCGCTTTAAAACAGGGTGACTAATTTAAACCGTCAATCTCCTCTGCTCCAGGCGATGAAAAAAGTCAAACTATCTGAGAGAGGGATAAGCGAACAATTGGCCTCCTAGATCTCTTCAATCTTACTTCTGGATGACTTGATGAAATAGATAACATGTATATATATAGATTAGCTTGCACTCCTGGCCTCCTCCTCGATTTCTATCGAGTGGCTTTCTCCCTGTGACTTGACACAGATGGAAATTTCTCAGAGTAGAACATCACTTCATCGCGAATTTTATTTTCAATTACAACTTAGGAAAATCCCTTTTCAATATCTCGTCAAACCGGTCCGGATTCACGGCAAACGGACGCATGAAATCGGCCTCTAGAGCATGCAGTCTGCTTCCAACAATAACCAGTGAGTGTAGGGGACCCCCCAGATCCACATCGAGCAGCTCCTTTAGCGTCCCCACCGCAAACTGCTCTGTGTCGGTGCCGATGCGAGCGCAGCCAATCGCCAACGTGTCGGCCCCATAGACTAACGATTAATAGTGGAACATCAGCTTTTGACAAAAATGTACAAGTAGAAAAATTGGAGGGAAAAGACAGGGGGACAGAGGGAATAAGGGCTGGCCAAAACACATTTTTCCAAGATATTTACCATTCTCTCCTCTCTTCTCCTCAATTTCAAGCAGCTGCTCTGCCGCCTGGTTCACTGTCATATACCGTGGTGGCTCATATATTTTTCGGCCCCTGGCCATATTCTCCCAGCTCTGTTCTTTCACCTTGATGTCTTGAAGAAAATCAGCTGTTCATCCCTTTGAAACCACCATATACAAATCTACCCTACCTAATAAACAAAGCGTGTGCAATCCAATGGCCCTATTTTCTTTGATGCGATCATAGAAGCTGTCGGGCCTCCAATTTTCATGAAAGAACACGATGGAGATTGTCTGGCCAAAGTTGTAGAGTTGTAGTCCGCAAGATCCGATGGCGTTCATTATCGATGCGTTATGGATGGACCGAACAGGGATATTTAACTCCTTGGCACGAAGAATGAGGTCCGTATGTGTTGTAGCACTAGACAAACCAAAAACGAAACGGAAAGCTAAGGGTGGTCCACTCTTCACTCTTTGGCCTCTCATCTTACCCGTATGGATCGCCAACCACCAAAAAACCCACGTCTATTTTGTCAGCATCCTTTAGAATGGCATCGCTCTCTTGCTCCACCATTTCTCGGTCGGCAATGACGATCTCCTTTCCATAGTATGCCTCCTTTAATAAAAAAAAGACCCTTGAGTCCTATCAGTCCATTCCACAGTGGAAGCATCCATCTTTACCAGCTTCTCTTTCTCCACCATCAGGATGCTGGTGTAGGCTTCTAGATAAACACGCTCACATTTCCGAACTGCCTCCAGTCCCTTGACCGTGATGTCTCTTTCGTCTGAAAGCCCCAAGCCTATCACGTAAAGCATTCTGCTCTAATGAAGTGAATGCAATAATAATAATTAAATTATCGATCCAAGGATATTTGAACTCCGAAAGGAAGTAAAAGTAAATATCTAAGCCGCAAGGGCTCAATGTTAGATTAGCGTTGTGAATAATTCACAACGCTAATCTACGTCAGCAAAAATAAAATACAATTTTTGTATTTTATTTTTGTCGACGTAGCTGTAGGAAAAGGATATTAATGAAATTTTGTATTTATATATTTTAGTATGGGTAATTTTATTTGTACCCGGATATAACTATTAATTACCGCTAGGTCGGTTAATTACTGCTAAGTTGGTTAATTATTTTGTTTTATTTAACAGCAAGCACACTTTGGGTAATTCTATTTGTACTCGGGTATAACTATTAATTACCGCTAAGTTAGTTAATTACTGCTAAGTTGGTTAATTACTTCGTTTTATTTAACAGCAAGCCACACTTTTACTTTTGTTACTCACGCATCAAATTAAAATTTTATTATTTTCAAGTTGAGCGTAAGCCTTTATAATTTTTATCTTTACTCCTTTGTAAAGATGACTATCATCATTTCTGATCTCAAATCCCGTATGTTCAAAGATCGAGACGAAATAACTAAATGGATGAACGATTATGCAGTTAGTATTGGGTTTGAATGGAGGGTAGAACGCTCAGATCGTTATACTGGATTTCTCACTGCTCTATTGCATGTTCACGATCAGGCCAACACAGTTCGAATAGCGACATACCTATGAGAAATGTATCAACAGTGAAATGCAAATGTCCTTTCATATCGCGATTTCGATTTTCAAAAGCCGTAAATGCTTACCGCATTACCTCTGGTATTATCGAGCATAATCATCCTTTGGAGTCCGAGGATATTCGTTTTGCTCGCAGATTTCGTAGACTCGACCCTGAAACAGTTCAGTTTGCTCAGAATGTTATTCAATTGGATTCTGTGTTTCTCTCTCACAACTCGTCTTGTTCGTGGCCAGATTGAATCCATTCAGGCTAAAGATATCAATAATTCTTTAGCGACAAATGCCAGAGCGTATTGCAGTATGCAGTTGAAGTAATCAACCCTATAAGAAGTCACCATAAGCAGTCTCAGCGGAAAATTTAAGGATTTTTTTAGTAAAAACGCCAGTAAACCTATTGGTTCAATAGGAATATTTACGTAGTGAATAAGGAAGTCAGGAAAAGTGCCTAGTGGAAATTTATTTGTCTCGGCCCAAGCAATAAATTTTGAGCCGAAAAAAATATGTGAAAACAGAACTCGGCTGAAATTCTACAGCCAGGCCAAAAAGCCCTTAAAAATTTCCCGAGATTTCCGAGTAAGATTGATAGAGCAATTCAACTTTAATCAAATGTCAAATCACATAATGTTGTAATAGAATAAAATTGATTTTTTATAAAAGATACTACAGCTCTACTCAAGAGAACCATCATTTTTCTTATAAAGAAAAATTTTGAGTTATTTCACTGTTCGTTTTCTATATCTTTGAAACAAAAACTTAGCCTAGTTTTTTCTTAATATATAATGAAATAGAAGATCAACTACCAAATTTACTAAAAGATAATAAAATATGCAAGGTGACAAATCGTTTCAAATGAAAATATAATTTTACAATTCATTCTTAGTTTTGGTTTTTAATTTTCAAAAATGAATATAGGATATCTTTCCGAGGAAAAGTTTCTTTGCCCACCGGATTGCCATTAATATCATAATAGTTGGTATTGTATACCTCTTTCGGGAACATTTCTCCTTCAGATTCGCACAAATAGCCCAATGCATTCTGCAGATTGGTGCCGAACGAAAAGGATTTATAGTTGGAAATAAACAAGTATATCGCAGAATCTGGAGAGGAGGTAGCAGAAGATGAATGGCCCCACACTAGAGTTGAGTTACGACGAAGTGAAATATAAAGATGGAGATGCGGCGGCGTATTTCCATTGAACCAACTTGAAAGTTTAAACTCCATCTTTTTGGCACAGTCTTTCATGTTACTGGGATCATCTCTTTCGCGATTTTTCACCTGGATTGCAATGCATGTATAATTCCCATCGCGAAATCGAACCGGAATCAAAAGATCTATTGCCTCACTATTTTTGGGGAGGGTGATAGCTGCTCTTCGTTTCCAACAGGTTTTGAATAAATCAACCCCAATATCACATTCGGATAGCTTTTCGTAGATGTTAAGAAAATGATTGAAGGCTACCTCTGCTTCACAAAATGAGCCAAGTATTTGGCGCAGGGTGGCTGTATCTTTCACCAATTCGCACGGATTATTATTAATTACAGGCGGCTGACTAAGATAAAATAGACAAGGTAAAATTGTGGTGCATCTTCTATTCATAAGCTTTAGAGTTACCTTCCGCCAATATCCTGCACTTTAGAAATGCATTCATATTCGTCCGATAATAGTGATGATAAGAATAGTTCCACTGAAACCTGGTTACCAAATATCGATTTGCTAGCTAATTGCATTGCGCGTAAAAGAGCGATGCGAACTGCTGTTTCGCCACACTCTCCTCCGTGAGCAATTCCTCGATGCACAACATCTACCAAAATATTCACAGAGTCTGCCCATTGCTTATCATCATCAAGACTAGCAAGTGCTCCTGCTGCAAGAAATGGCTCCGATGGGTATACGAGAAACAACTCTGTTCGGTCTGACGATATTCCTAGAGCTGTGGCCATATGATCTGCGACCAATGTCTGTGCAAATATGGCCATAGGCGAGAATCTTATTGCTGCAAGACACGCCAGCTGAGCTAAAGCTGCTAGTTTCGTATCTCCAGATGTTCCCATTAGTTTAGCTTTTGCTAATAAAACTATGTCTTTCAAATCCGAATTTTTTGATAGGAGTGCTCCAAAAAGCGGGCGACCGTACAGGGCTAGTTGCTTGGGAGTAGGATTCTCCGGCATGTTTCTGGCTAGTGCATCTGTCATTGCAACATCGAAAAAGGGCTGAAAGAGTGTAAAATCAGAATCACGAGCGGAAGAATCCAATTCAAATTTGGGAAAGAAATTATTAATTTTCCCGCTGGTACTAAGGCACACAGAGAACAATCCTTCCCAACGAAGATAGCGAATACCACAACGCCACATACGGAATTTCTTGGAGTAATTTATTTGCGTAACTCCTTTTCTTTTCTCGAAGAGTTCATGTGCTTCATCAAGACAACAAATGAGCTTAATATCCCCGATTCCCTTCCCAAGTCCACGTTTGTTCAGAAAAGAAGCGCTAAGAATTGCTTGTTTTGCAGCGGTTTTCGAAACTTCATCTTTGGTGTGACTAAATGAATGAATATATATATATTGAATTTATCAATATAAATGCCAGCAAATATAATATATAATATTTGCATTTAAATACTACCTTTCATATTTATCCTTAATATTATTCCAAAATTGTTCGCAAGCTGCTCGTTGTTCGATCTGCATCTTCCAAAATTCACTATGTTCTTTGTTTATCTCCTTAATTGCCTCCACCGCTGCAAGCATAATTACTGCAAACATTTGAATGTCATCTTCATTGTCCACTTCCAGTTGTTTTTAACACCCAATCGATTAGAGGGGATGCCGAAGGGAAACCAGTTGACCCAGGGTTTCGCTTGCAAATATATAGTACATGCACATTTTTGGCGATCTGTGAAATCATTCGAGTTTTGCCATAGCCTGAACTCTGCACTAGCGATATGAAGGGAACTACTTTTTTACTAAACCGCTTCCATTCTTTATGGCACCATAGCATATATTTGATAAAACGCTCAACTGCAAAATGAGGATCCATATAATCAGTGTTGAAAGCTTGTTTTACGAACTCAAAGGGAGGTTCGTACGATTGTTCAAGTGTAAGTTTGGCTAAACATTACGCGTTGTTAATAGGAAAATTAATCAAAGTATTATGATGACCTATAATCAAATACCTTTAAGCGCATTTCTTTGACGAATTTGCAGTCTTAATTCATTTTGAAGATTCATTAAACGATTGCGAAAATGGTCTTTCAGAGATAGATTTTCAGCACGATCCCTTGAACTGCCTTTTACAGCTTTTTCTTCAGCATCTGCGATTTCATCGATACAAAATTGTATTTTTGCTAATATGATTATATAAAGAGGGTGAATTTAGTTGTCAATTGAGTAGAATTACTAAAATACCCTTTAACGAGTTAATATTGGAGTCTAGATCGTTAATTGTAACCTGCTCAGCTGGAATTTCAGAGTTGCCTTGGATGACTTCCATTTGGACATCCTCTTCATACTCTTCATTTTTACTCATAGTAAATAGTATATACGAATGAACTAGATATGAAGGGAAATTTGGTAATGTAATAATTGATTCTTTTGAATATATTTTAGTTTTTCATGTAATATCGTCGTCATCTTTACTCTGATAGAGATGTGTTAAATTGCAGTCACGTATCAGTCACATTTTTCGACAAGCCTCCATTCTACACCGCGCTTCATCAGCTTGAGTTCGGTTGGTTTGCCTAGCTGCATTAAAAAATGAGCCAGATTTCTTCCTAGGCAAAATGATCCTGGAGGATTTCAAACCTCTTACCATAATATATAAACAATAACGCGACGACAACTCGCAAATCTCTTTTCATTTTTCTCCTGAATAGGTTACCCCCAGTCCTCAAACTCTTATATGATGACGATATAGCACCTTAGCTACGATGAATAGTTAATTTATTGTTAATTGTTTCTTACCTCATTCTCATGTCTACAAGCAACTTTTTTTTTTACGAAGAATGAGCCAAGAGTTGCAACCGTATTCCTCGCCAAAGAGATCCCCTCTGTGCTGAGGAGCAAAACTCGTCAGGAGATAATTTGAAGCAATAAGAAAAGAGCTGAATTCGACTTGGTCGTGAAGGAATTTTCAATTTAATTCCCCCCAATCGGGTGACGTTTCAGAACCTAAATTTCTCCGGCGGGTTGAAATGAAAAATCTCCTCAAAGAAAATGCAAAGAAAAAAAAACGCACTCTGCTCTTTATTCCCTTTGCCATCGTTACTCCCTCTAATTTCACCACATTATACTACGTGATGATCATGCGCAGATACCTCTTAATAGCTCTTTTTCTCTTGCTAATACAGAAATCCGCCGCCGTCAAAAACTTAGGGCAAGCGTGTGATCCCACCCCGATCTATAGCGCGGCCCTCCACTATATCGACGACTGCGATAGCCCAATGCTAGCATGCGACCCGGGCAATCACACATGCGTCTACCGCGGATGCCGTAATACCGACTATATACCAGGCTGGATCCCGGGTGTGCCCTTTCCCATGCGATGCTCACCATCCACATCCTTCTGCCCCGATAACAACCTAAAGTGCCAGCCGCTGAAGCCCTACAACACTTCGTGTGAGCCGTCACGGGACGACGAATGCTTTGGGACCCATTCCATCTGCCTGAACCAAGTGTGTCAACTAAAGATCCGGACCCTGGGGCAGCCTTGTGTCTTGGACGTGACCCAGTACCGGAGAACTGGATATGGCGGCGAGGCGGGCGTCGTGCAGACCATTGTGCGGGATGACTGTATGGCGGGCACCTTCTGCGCCGAAGACACCCGGGTGTGCGTGCAAGCATGGCCGTTGGGCAAAGAGTGCTCCCAGGACCGAGAATGCTTGACGGGGGCATGCGGCGAGTCGGGCCTGTGTGATGAGCCGCCAGAGACCTATCAACAAATAGGCAGCTGGGCCTATGTGCTGGTTGGCCTCGGGACCGCGGCCCTGATAGCCGCCACCATGGCCTGTCTCTGGATGCTGCACCGGCATTATCGGAAAATACGGGGCGCCAAGCGGGCGCGGTTCTTTTCAGAGCAAGAATCCTTCCGCCAAATCACTCTGCCGGGACTCGGGGAGGGGCATATCACCCTTTCCACCCCGAATTCCCCGATGAGCGTCTCGTTTTCTGCCCGGAGTCGAAACAGCATCCTTACCGACGACGAGGACGATAGCACGCTGATCTCCTCCGTAAAGAGTCCCTCCATTATGAGCCGGTCTAGTAGCATGCACGGTGTGACCAATGGAAGTCTGCGCTCTATCTATGTACTCCCTGACGTCCAGATGGCAAACGAGGCCCAAAACTCGCGGCCGCCCAGCTCTTTTTGTCAAACGCCAAGGGAAAGCCTTTGGTGATGAATTTTGCAGAAAGAAAGGGATCTGGCGGAGGAGGAGGAGGGGAAACATTTTGGCTACCGTATATCCACTGGAGTCGATTGATATAATTGGATTTTTTTTTTTAATGGTTTCATATTATACTTGGTTTATTACGCTGACTAGTAACATAGAATATTGTCCTTTTTCAATATAGCAAGAAAAAAACAATTGTTTTTACAACCACTATAACCATTGATCTAATTCTTTCCACTCATTGTCGTCCAGCTCTGACTCGGTGTACTTTTGGCGCACCTCCTGGACGCATTCCTTCAGGCTCGAAGGCACGGTTACGTTGGCATGCTGTTGTTTCAGGAAGGTGTGCAGTGTTCGAAGAGACTAAAATATAGAATAATTACAACCAACCATGAGTCATGAACCCGGGAAAACGGATGTTATTCATCGACCCAAGTTGAGTGGCTTACCTTGGCCACCAAATCCTCGTCATCTTGGAACTCCCTCAAAACACGCTCTAAGCCTACCGCCATCCCCTCCTCCCACAAGCGCGCTGATACGTTCTCCTCGTCCAGCATCACATTCTGATATAAGAACACCACTTTTCTTACCACCGAGGCCTGGCCTTCTACAAGCAGCTGCGCAAGCAAAGCCCACCCGTTACGGTCCTCGAATTCCCGGAGCGCCTCTTGGCAGTTGCGCACACTACCGCTCACGCACCCGACTGCTTTGGCTTTGACCTCTTGAGATTCATCCTCGAGGAGCGGCATCAGGGCCTCCAACCCTCCCGCTTTCAAAAATGCCTTCTGTGCCCTGGGGTTATTTTGGAGTGCACTTCCGCAACACCATGCGCCCATTGCACGGATCTCCGGCTCCTCCGCCTGCAATTGCTTGAGCACGAGCGGCCACAGCTGCATGTTCTCAAGATTGCACGCGTTGTCGATTTGCTCAACCAATTCTTGCAGCTCTTCTAATGCAGCTAGCCGGGCATCAAAAGAGGACGAGGGCGAGGCGATGATATCTGCCGCCTCGCGCATGCGCGTGGGATCGTCCTTGCCCAAGACGGCATCGATCAACTCGCGGTTAATGGTGTAATTTGGCCGCTCAGAGGGGGGCTGTTGTGCTTGCGTGGAGAGTTGCTCGGGATCGGAGTTGGCGATGGCCCATTGTAATAAGCTCTGCATATTTCTTGACATGATTTGCAAATGGGGTGGTTTTTTGTGTTGGCGAGGCGGAATGAAAATAAAATATACAACTATGACTTTCTGTCCATGCTTCATTTTCGGCTGGACTCGAATCTTCTCGATGTTTTCGTTGTCCAACTGAGCCACCCGTTTATTAAAAAAAACAATGCCAGATATGAATGAACACTATTAACATTATATTAGAGAGAAAATTTTGAGGGGGGTGTTGAGCGATGCCCACCCCCCAAACAGTGGAGTGAAATGCTTTACAATAAACCAAGAAATGCAAAAAAAAAAACATTGTCAAACACTTCTAATTGATGAATCCCTTTTGATGAAAGAAACATGGATATAAAAATGGCTCATGCCGCCACCGCTATAGCGCATGATGGCGTGTTTGGCCGCGTCGGAGCCGGGTACGGCCAAACGTAGTTGCATGGGGTATTTGGGCGTGACGGGGCGACAGGATACGGCCCATTATAGCTTTTGGTGGGGAAGTGTGGACGTGTGGGCGCAATAGGATAAGGGGAGTGGCCACAGGGGGTATTAGGGCGGGAGGGTGCAATTGGAAAAGGGTTCATTTTACACAGAATGACTACTCAGAGATGCAATGGGGTGATGAGCAAGTTGATTGGGGCAACTGGAGGCGGCCTTAAGAACAAGTGAATAGAGGTGGGTGAGGGGAGAGAAGGTTTACTACGGAAGGCCTAACGAGAAATTTACAGATAAGAAAAAATTTTCAAGAATGAAAAATCAGTAAACAGGGGGGGGGGGGAATACGGGCTTATATATTGACAGAGAAGCCATGGTGCAATCTATTCATAAAAAGACAATTGAAAAAAAAATTTTTCCCCTCTCGCTGAATCTTATGCATGTTTACTAGAGTTCATTTCACATACAGGTTTGAGAGGAAAACAATTAAAAAAAAAGTTGACATTTGCATTAATAACTTTTTTGTGGAAGCTGGAAAAGTAAAAAATAGAAAAAGGGGAATCCGTACGCAGCAACGGTCGGCCCGAGAGGGAAAAAATGGCGAAAAAAAAAAACGAGTGCCGAGGCAAGACCTGCTTAATACTTGTATTTTGTAGAATAGTCCTTGGGGGACACCACCAAACCCCGGCCTAGTTACAAATCATGGAGATTGGCAAGGATTAGAAAATGCACCAGCACCTTTACGTGATCCATTCTTATGGTATACGTACCTTTGCGTGCTCCCCTATACACCGTCTCTACGATGTCGATAAACTCGTTCTAGATAGCGATAAAAATAGATCAGTCCCGCCCTTATCCTTTTTTCCTCCCTTGCTGCGTTTCCACTGAGGATCCATTACCTTATCCTCGAGGGCCCAGTTAATCTTATTGTTGTTTCCGGTTCCAAGGTCAATCATGATATGCTTGTTCCGATAGAAAAACATGACGGTGCAAGGGTCATACAATTCATACATCTTGTTGAAGTCTGGCACCTCCGTGATGTCGACCTATGAAAAGAATGGATCCATGCTGAGGATTGGCCACCCATGAGCCCCCGATCTCAATAAAGGATCATTACCAAGTAAATCACGGCAAAGTTTTTGATTTTTTCAGCGGTCCCATAGAGAATCTCGTCCATCTTCATGCAGGTAGGATCCTGAAACAGCATAAAATGAAGTTATGAGTGAGATGTGCATGGTGAAAATGAATCTCTCCGATATATACCCAATCATGGCCGAAGCGTATGACCACAACCCGATCCTCCTCCGAAAGAATGGCTTGGTCTACTTGCCAACCTAAGGTGGGGGAATCAAAAGCTCAATCAGTAACTCGAAAATGATGTCTAGGATTTCCACCCGCCTTTGCAGGAGAAATGAAACTGAATGTGAAAACAGAGGAGAAAAAAGGAGGCAAACAGCACACTTACCGTTCTCAAGATGAGGGAGAAAATAGGACATGGTGTGGTTCTAGTGAAGCGATCGATATTTTTCCAAGATTAAATGCATTTAAAACCATTGCCGTCCATACATTCTATAACCTAACCTAATACAATTTTGGCATTTAACTTCCAGTCCTGGGGATTTCCAAGACAATATCCTTAATAGCTAGCAAAGTAAATAAGGAATCCAACAAAATGAATCAAAAACAGGCGCCCTCCTAGTTATTGAGAGCATTTCCATTACTTGTTGGAATCTCGAGGGTAATAGGTTTTTGATAGGGAAGAAAGGGAGTGATAGTAGTGGCATTCTGATGTCAGAGGAAAACTCCAAGAAGGATGTGCCATGCTCGGCAACGCGTCAGATGTCCGCTTATCGTGTCAGGAACTAACCACTCCTGATACAGACGTAATCCATTCTTTTCAACATGCTTACAGAACCTCCATATTGCACAGCATCTAAGGTTTAAGCGTGAATAATTTGCGGAGAGCGCAGCGAAAAAATATCAACCTTAGGAGCATGTTATACAGAGCTTCCATTTGGGATCAAATGCCTTTATTCGTTTTTTTCAAAAGGACGAACAGTATCTATCAGAGTCTGGGCAAACGCCTCAAACTCTGGATCCTCTCTGGCACGATCTAATCGTCTCTCTGCATCCTCCGCTGAGGTAATTTCACTTATCAGTTGGCAAACACGGGGGTCTTTAAGATACTGCCGAACCTTATCCGAGTGTTCTAATAACAAGAAGTTCCATCTAGCTTAGATCCAAATAAACATAGGTAATGATGGGGAGGTAGTACCAAGCTGAGCAAGTTGCTCGTCGCTAAGAAGCGATTCGTCATCTTCAGGGATATTGAGTGGAGGGGGATCCTGCTTCGGTGGTTCTGCGCATAGAGATGAGCTAAACACCCATGGCCATCTAAAGTAGCAAAAAGAATATATACCTGGAGGTGGGGCTGGTTTCTCACACGGATTCTCTGCGTGGGCGGGGGAGAAGAGCCATTAAATAGTTGAATACAGTGAGAATTGACTCGAGTCTGTCACGAATTTTACCTTTATGCTTTTTATAACAAGGGAGTGAACAGCTATTTAGATTAATGATATAGGTAAATTTCCTGAACATTATGCACATGGCTTCCATGAGGAAGAAAAAAGAAAGGGAGGGGGGAGGGAATAAAAGGACATTTACTATGGTAATGTGCATATAGGACATTTATATTTCGACACATTCTCTTGACACACTCCACATGCCTTGCTTTGTAAAGACTGAGAAGCAGAAAAGGATGACCCTTCTGACGATTTGCCCGCAAGCGCATTCATTACAGCATCGATGTTAGAGAGGGAGACGACGAATGAAGATCAGAGGTGAATAGGACGAGGAACCACCTGCGCCGGTGGCAAACAAACAAAAATAACAATACGGTGGCTTTGCTTTGCGCGGCAGCAGGTCTGCAATCTTTCTTAAACTTTGGAGTTGGATACTGCGGCCCGCTGAACATCCATTAGCGTTTTCGATCCGCAGCGGCCTTTTTAAGCAGGAATCAGGATTGGATCAAGCAATAAGAAACGGTCAGGAAATGGTTTCGAGGCTGGCCGAGGGGGCCGTGACGGAAGAGGGCGGGACGTCATTGCTTGCGTGGGCAGGCCATAGGACGCTGAGCGCAATTGCCTCCTGCTCGATTAAGGAGGAGTTGGCTCGGGAAGGAGCGACAAGGTAGCCGAAGAGGTGGGCTTGAGACCCTGGCTGCTATATTAAATAAATGAATTAGATGAAGGGAGCGGGCAACTCCGAAAGGAGGCGTGTCACCTCTCCCTCAGAAGGGAGGCGAGCGTGGGGGGTCCCGTGGGTGCCTCATCTGTGACGTTGGCGGTGGCCTGCGGGCAAATCTTAAGGCCGCCCTTCCTCCGGGATTGCAATATGAAGAAGCCGACTCCGCACGGGTTGCGACCACGGAGAGATTAGGAAGACGAAATCAAGGTTGGCAGTGACTTTGTGCGCTCATTGGTGCGGGTTTCGGAGTAGGCCCATCTCCGTATATAAGACCTATAGAAACGCGGCCCTAGGTTTTATATTACACCGACCGCCGCTTCCCTCTCGTGCTCTTCTTTACCCCAGCTATACCTCCTCTCGGTGCGAGCCTTCCTTCTCTCCCATACCTCGCGTAGTCATTCCAGCCCCAACCCAAAAGCATCTTCCCCATCATGCCTTCCGCCGTGTCTGTCTTGCGTCGCTGCAGTCTTGTGTATGCCTTTGAGTAAGTAGGAAAGCATCGAGCGGCCCCAAGCCGATGGCATCCTTACCATTTCTCCTTGTTCCTCTTTGTAAAGCACTCTTTCCCCGCTCAATTTCGAGGAGCACTCCGTGCCCGCCGACTCCTTCAATCCCCACGACCTGGAGGCTGCCTTCTTCCAGGACTCCTTCTGGTGCTGCGGAAAGCCGCTCTCCGACCTCCATGACCTCCTCCTGCATCACGAAGACTACCATGCGCACGAGTTCGAGCTCGACTTTACCGAGGACGAGCCGGGCCAGGATTTAAAGCGCAAGCGGTCTCTCTTCGAGCAGCAGTTCTCCTTCGCCGCCAAACGCCTTGCCTTGGCGGACAAGGACGAGGCGGCCGAGATCGAGGAGAAGGTACACCCCGAGGGGGACGAGGGCGACGACCGCCAAATCCCATGGGAGCTGGCGGTAATGGCGAGCCAGCTGGTGGCTTCCCTAAGAGAGGCCCCGCTTTCGGAAGTGGAGGAGGCTTTGTTTCAGCGGGAAGAGCTTGGCGACGACGCCGACCGCCCCTTCAAATGTCCGGTGCCCGGCTGCGATAAAGCCTACAAGAACCACAACGGGCTGAAGTATCACCACCAGCGCGGTAACTGCAACTTGAATGCATCGGGGATGGAGGACGTGAACCGCCCCTATCGGTGCAGCGTCAGCCAGTGCGGCAAAAGATACAAGGTAGGTTGCGGACGAAGAGGACGATCAAGCCTGGGCACTCGCTGACTCTCCTTGTGTTGCTGCTTACAGAACTTGAACGGGCTCAAATACCACATTGAAAAATGCCATCTCCAATCCGTTCCTGTGCTCCGCCCGACTCAGGCCATGACCCTGAACTAATGCATTATTTCACACCCACTCACCCCCTCAACCCCCCTATCTATATACACTTAACAACACAAGCAATCCATCCAGCATTTCAATCTGTATTCCACCCCATAATCACACTTCTTTATTTCTAATTCGGTTGGGAAGCCAAAATCGGTAGAGTGTTCTTGATGTAATTGTAGTTTCCCCTCCCAAAAATCCAAAACTCAATAAATAGACGTTGAGCAGGGAGCTTGGCCCTTAATAAAAGTAAATTCGAGTAGACAATAACCCTTTCTTGGCCAGCTTCGCTACAAAAAGTCATAGCTTCTGGGAGATGGAGTGGGTGGAAGGCAGCTCGTTTCATCTAGCTTAAGTCGAAAACTCTCGCATCGAACTCTACGTGTATTCTTAGGGGGAAAAGGTATCGGCCGACAACTTTCTAGGCAAGAGTTAAGCCTCCATGAACTAGGAAGGGTAACAGAGAAAAATAGATCTTATTGCCTTCCTGAGTACGCCGCCATAGCAATATACGATTTCGGGAGTTGGAAAGCCCACCAAGTATCAAGCCGAGTGGCACTTCAAAAACGATAGTGGCCCCCCATTGAGATTCACCTCTTCTATCCGGGGTCGAGTAGTGGGTGGCTGAGTTTCCTCGAATCTGCTCCCTCTCAGTACAAAGCACATGATATTGAATCCACTTTTACTAGTTCCCTCCAGCGACCAATATTGAGCGATGCTTGCATCCATCAACCATGTTTTTCGGCGATATCGCCGGACTCTCGGTTACGCAGCCGGCATTGTTGGCGGCGCGTACCTGATTGCACAATACGCCAAGTCGAAGCTGGTCGAACACCAAGAACGGTTGGCGACGGAGCGGACCGCCAAAGAAAAGTAAGTCTTGCATCATTCGAGATCCGCAGTGGCCCATTCCCCTAGCCGTGGGTACGGATGGATCATGGGATTGAATTCTTCTTCCACTAGTTTGCGGAGGCGATTTGAGCAGAACCAGAGCGATTGCATGTTTACGGTCATGTCACTGCTTCCCTCGCTAGGAGAGCAGCTATTGAGCGAGCTAGATGTCGAAAGAATCACAGCGAGGTTGCAGCAAGGTCGTGCCCCGAAACCTGCGCCAGAGCCGGAGGCCGTGAAGGAGAATGGCGCGCGAGGGATGGAGGAAGAGGTGGCATCCAAGAATGCAGAGGTTAAAGATGAAGAGACAAAACCACTGAATGGAGATCCAACCACCGATGATGCGAAAATCAGTCCCGCAGAAACCAATACTACCGAATCAACCGATCCTCATAAAACTGCACCAGAAGTGCCCCAGGCACCTAGTGAAAAGGAGAACGGGGACTCAAAAGGCGAGGAGAGATTAGTAGAGGAACACGCTCGGAGCGAGAGTGAAAAAGTTACGGAAAGATTACAAAACGAGCCGGATGGGGAGTTGAAGGGCAAAGAGAAAGAGAAGGAGTCTGCCGATGCATCTAATGGCACGCAGACCAATGAACAAACCACAGTGGTCCCTAAGGAGGGTCTAGACAAACAAACAAAAGCACAGTTATTACAAGACTTGAAGATCTTGAGTGAGTTGCACATTTCTTTGTTTTTTTCTCCTTCTTGCTAGAGATCGATTTTCGACTTGCATATTATCCACTTGTTTCCTAACATCGTGTTCATGGTAGCCTTCACTCGCACGATATCCTCGCTATATCTCCTCACCCTCCTCACTCTTCTCACCCATGTGCAACTTAATCTGCTCGGTCGCTTCACCTACATCTCCTCGGTCTTTGCCATGCAAGAAAACGAGGCCACCGGCGAGACGTCGCTGCGAATGCAGGAGCAATCCGGCCTCGGCGCGGATGTGGAGCGGCGATACCTGGCCTTTAGTTGGTGGATCTTGCACGTGGGCTGGCAACAGTGCGTGGAGCGGGTGCGGGCCGCCGTCGAAAAAGTGTTTGGGGCCGTCCCCTTGAAGCGCAAGCTTACCTACGGAGAAATCGTGAGAATGGTGGAGGACGTGCGGGAGGAGGTGGAGGGCGAGCTAAGGAAACCGGATGGATTTGTACACCCGCTTGGAGAAAGATTAGCGACCCATGGCGGCAGTAGCCAGAGCCATCCTCTCGTCAAGTAAGTCCTCCCGCTAAACTTGGCTTTCCCGCCCAGGACCCACCACTACACTCGTCTAACCATCCCCGCCTTTTTTTTTCCCTCGTAGTATGCAAAACATTCTCCTCCCCGTGACCACGGACGAGGAGCTACGCACCCTTCGAGAGGGCCTGGGCGAGATCTTCCCCGCCATCCATGCTGAGTTGCGTCGCCTCCTGGACGAGACCCACGACTTTGTCGAGAGCCGGGACTTTGCGACCGTGCTTCGGCTGTGTCTCGATCAAGTGTTTGCCCACTTTTTCCACACCGCCTTTGCAAAAACCTACTTCCCGTTGGAGCTGCCGACCGCTCCCCAAGAGGAGAAGGGACCCCGGATCCAGGAGGTGGGAGAGGACGAGGAGGCCTCGGTTCCGCTGCTCAAACTCCTCCCGGTCGTGGCGAAACAGGCACATCTTGTGATCCACGGGGTGCCAAATGAGTATGTGGAGGTAAGCAGGATTTGAACAGAAGCCATCTCAACGCTGAAGTCTCACGGGATTTCTCTTTTCATTCTTATCAATGCCAACCCATCGCGCTGCACCACGTAGACATTAAGTAATGTCAAGGCGTTGCAAGGGTTTTCCGCCATCGTCTATGCTTCCTTTGATTGATGAAAGAAAATATATGCCTTTTTTTTGGTTTTACTCTAATACTCCTTAGCAATAATGCCTCTTTGCTTTGTTACTACTGACTTTTAACTTTTTCTTCCTCTTTCCTTTGAACGAATATAGACCTCTGCCGTCGTGTTTATTGCTAACTGTAAACGAACGAAAAGAAAGCGACACGATGAAAAAAAAAAGAGTGTTATCGAATACAGAACTGAAAGAATTACATCTATACAGGCTTGGCCAGCTCTAAAATATATAGTATATGCATATCCGGGAGAATTATCATAGAGAGAGGAAGAGAAAACGCATTAAAATTACAAGTGTATGGCACAATAGGAGTACATTCGCCGAGCTTCACATCGTCATGCCTCCTCTTCCTCCTCCGATTCCTCCCAGTCGTTTTCCTTTACAATTCTTTCGCGTTCCAGAACAAACTTTCCGATTTTGTATCGCTGCGAATCCTCATAAGCATAGATATATTTCCATCCCACCGTAGTCTGGCACACATCGCAAAACACATCGGCGACCGTGTGCAATCCAGTGATGAGAAGACGATCCTCCACCTGGCCCGTGGACACGTTGACTACCTTTGAGAAGAGGTAGGCACGGCCAAGCCGTCCGTGAAATGCCTGGAGGGGGAGGGGGGTGCGGTCAGCAGAGAGCGAAGGGAGGGGGAGGGGGAGGGGGCGGATGAATGAGGGGAACTTACTTTAGAGATGAGCGAGTCATGATCGGAGAGATGGGTATGGCATGTGCTGCAAGTATATACGCGGTCGTTGAGGTAGGTTGGAAAGACTAAGTAAAAGCATCCAGAAAAAAAAAGACATCATAATTAGGCCCATTGGCAGCAATTCACAGGTCATGGCACGCACCTTTGCCCATCTAGGTATATGCTTGAATCTAATTCTAGAGTTGTATATCGATTATGAATCAATGCCAAAGTGCGGAATGAGGGGAGAAGGAGTGCGGAGGGGGATGCAGAAGAGGATGGAAGAGGAATCAGGATCCAAAATTTAATTTGACATGACAAGTCACGTCGAGTGACAGGCCGTCTGCAAGGCTGAAATGAGCAGGGAGATCGGACGAGGGGGTTGCTGGCTCTGATTAGCTGGCGGGCCGAGTGGGGTTGGGACTCTGAGCCGGCCTCCCCCGGCCACGGCTTTCTCCTCAGCAAATCGCTCGCCGCCCTGCCAATGCATACCGCTTTGGCAGGGCAAAGGCGGCTGGGTGGACGTGTTGCCACCGCGACCGCTTGCTCACAAAGCGTGGCCAAGAGAATTGGAGCAGAGCAGCCCAGCGCGATCTGAAAACAACAAACCGCAAAGCAGCGGGAGGGGGTTGGGCCGGCCGGGCCTCCGCCCTGGGCAAACCGGCTTGGCTCTCGCAGGCAGAGCGGCCAAAACACTCCGCCGCGCGGGTCGAGGAAGGAGGGCAGGCTGGCATCCGATCCGGCGGATCAAAACGAGCAAGCCGAATCAGACACTATTTTAGTGCTAAGCTCAGCCTAAGGACCCCCCCGCGGAGTGCGCCCAAAAATACACACCACGTTTTTTCTTGATTCCTTGTTCCGCGATGGATTCGAAAACGGGGAGATCGCTTTATTGCGCGGCGCTCTCCTCCTCGGTTGCCGGCCCTGGGCAGGGGAGGGCCCTGCTCGATCCGTGCCCGCCGCGCCCTGGCGCGAGCTGGGCGGATCCGCCGGAACTATAAAAAAAGCCGCATGGTGCTGACTGTTGACGACACAAAATTCAAACGGCTCGAATACGCGTCAATCCCAACCATTACTTATTTTGAAAGGAAAAAAAAATTTTTGTTTGTTTGTCAATACGCGGAGTCGAACGGTTTTTTTTTTATTGTGTCAATATCCGCTGTAAGGCAGTCAGCCGTTTTCGCTCTTCCTCTCTCTTCTTTTCTATATTTATCGCCTTGGCCTGGAAACCCGAACGAGGCAGCATTATTAATAGCCCATTGCCCATCTCGCCCCCCCCCATTCAAGTAAGCCGTTGACATTGCTCTCGGAGCCTGTCACCTGTTTCTAACAACCGCCGAATTTCCGCACCATCCAGCCAGCCATGTCAGTCTTCGCCGCTTCCCCTGTGCTCTGCGTTCCTAGCTCGCCATCCGTCTACTCCGCGCACACCGGCTGCCAGAGATCCAGCATCCCCGATTCCGATGCTCGCTCACAGCTCACCCTGTCATCCAAGCGCCTCGGCTTCTCATATCACGACCCTTACCCGGTGCCTCCCGCGCGGCCCAACACCCCCGCCAAGAGGCTTGCCTGCAACCCTTATCCCACCGCCCCCACTCGGCCCAATACCCCCGTTAGCTATGTGTGCGCGGTGGCTGCTTAACGTCCTCGCCGCCTCTTCACGCTTATTCTAGTATACCCTTTATCTTTCCCACTTCAAAAATCAAGCAACAGCAGCAAAAAAAAAGCCACCTTCTGCCCTCCTTCCCCTTCTATTTTACTATATAGAATTAATTTTATTTGACTCCTAGAGTATAGAGCGTCCTCATTTCTGAATCATGTTATATCCCCTAGCATTTTCGTTATTTTAACCTGGAAACACAAAAGTGTTATGTCTTGTTTTCTCCACGTTTCCTGCTTAATTAAAAGTGTTGATTCATTGTTCCTCTCTTTCAACGTCGGCTCCAAATTCGTCCACGGAAAGGGGGGTTGGATAAGGGTCTCTGTGCCTAGGCTTAATCACAAGGCCACGTCTCTCTCCTTGCAACATCCCGCGCCAAATGCAGTTGTGTGAACGCTTCGCTGAGCTTCTTTTTCTTCCCTCTTAAAGGTAAGATTTCCATTAGGACGGTATGTACCGGAGAAATAGACTTTATGTGGGGGTGCCGCATAATCTCGAGTAGGCATATTGTTCGGGAGAGGAGAGTGGAAGGAGAACAGGGGTCAGGTACATGTGAAGGTGAAAACGATGGTTTGTTGGATAAGCCTGCAGGTTTGGATGGTTTCCAAGGAGGCTCCATTCTAACCCGCGGGACAAGGTGAGTTGGGATGGAAAAGCGTCGGGTAGTTCCGAGAGGTTTATTACCCGGCCGGCGGCACTCGAGCCGCAGGCCCGTACAAATAACCTGCCTCCAGCGTCGCTCGATTCGGAGCCAACACGGTCTAGCGGAAGGGAGCTCTCGTCTCTCTTTTACCCGGTCCAGCCGCCGCAGCATCTTTTTAGTTGACACTTCGCTCGGACAATTTGGCCCCTTTGTGAAGGCGGGGGGGCCTTCACATGTAAATGCGTTGGCCAGTGGAGGAGGAAAAAAGAAGCTTCATATTTGGGTTCGGCAACCTTAACGGCTGCTGCCTGCCCTAGCTGGCTTCGTCACAAAAAATTGGGAAAAAACCGGGGCGCTGTGTTGATAAATGAGGGGAAGCTGGTATGACTATTCAAGGATATAAATTTTCGCGCCATTATCCACCCCTATGGAGCCATCATGAGAGGACTTTGGCTAAAGCTGCGCCACGTTCACGAGCTCTGCGAAGGAAATTGTGTGAGGGGATCCAATTAAAGAGGATTGACAATCTTTATGAGAAAATGGCGTCTCCAGACGAGCCACCGAGCCTGGGGAGGAAGACGGATTCCAGATAGTGTGCCCTGAGCCCTTCAGCGAGCGCGCGAGGGATGGCTCTGGCCGGCAGGGTCTAACTGAGGAGCATCGAGGCACCGGGGTGAGGGGTGCGAGAAGCTGCCAGAAAGCAGGACCCTTAGCCCGGCGATGAGGGGATCGTGGGCAGGACGGCCTGGCTGCGCGAGGGGAGGGGAAAGCGGGGGCACATGCTCACAGGAGGCTCGGTAGAACCAGAAGCGAGCATTTCGCGCCAGTGCGCTTACTCAGATTCCCCCCTCAGCTCGACAGGGTCAGTGGATCGTGTTTTTCTGGCGATGCAATCTTGCAGAAGCACGCAATCCAGGGATGGAGCGAATGACAGCTGAGCTCGGTGAGAGAATTTGGATGTGTTAGGGAGAAATTGCGGTGAACTTTTTTGATATATATTTTAACACCCGAAGCATTTCCTAAGGTCCTGTCAAAACAGCCGCTTTTTGGTGCGTTTGTTGTTTTCCTTCTCCCCTGTGATTGATCGATCTTCCCTTGCTCACTCCTCCGCGTCCGTCATCTTGACTATGCGTTTATGATGGACCTGCATTCTAATCACTCCAGCGATCAATCTGAACATCCACAACCGCATCCCCAGCAAAAACCCGCTCCCACCAAGGGAAAATGCTACCGACATCTAGCCAATGCCTCCCCCTCCCATGACGAGCTCAGCAACCAACTCACCCCCCTCCCCTCCGAGGCGCGCTCCACCATCTCCCACATTTGGTCCCTTTTTTCGGCCGCGCCCTCCTCCCATCGAAGACTGATCCTCCAGGGGATCCTCGCCCAGTGCTGTGTCCCGCATCTCTCTTTTCTTGCAACCTCGGTGCCGCCTCTGCTTCGCATTGATTTCATCACCATGCTCCCCCCGGAGCTGAGCCTGAGAATACTGAGCTTCTTGGATGCGGGCTCACTGTGCGAGGCAGCCAAAGTGTCGCGAGCATGGAAGCATCTCGCCGATGATGATGGGATCTGGCACCGCATGTGCGAGCAACACATCGACAAGAAGTGCCACAAATGCGGGTGGGGTCTTCCCCTCCTTAAGCGGGGGGTCAGGAAGACCTCGACCCCTCCACCCGACCACTACGTTCCTCCCCTGGAAGATCACCAAGGTGCCGTGCGGGAAGATGCAAGAGTGTCGACAAAGAGGGCAAGGGAGAGCGACGATGAAACTGCACCCACATGGTCGAAGGCAAAGCGGAGCCGCTGCGACAGTGACCCGCGGAAGTCTCCGGCTCAGCCGCCTCCCCAAGACTTCGCCCGCCCTGAACTGGCTCCTCGCCGCGTCAAGCCTTGGAAGCAGGTGTATGCCGAGCGGCTTCAGATCGAACGCAACTGGCGCAAGAGCCACGCCCACCACACCACCATCCAGGCCCACAGCGACGGCATCCTGGCCTTCCAGTTTGATGACGCTCAGAATTTGTTAGTGACGGCGTCCTACGATTACCTGGTTCGGGTGTGGGATCTGTCGAGTGGGGAGCTAGTACGGACGCTCGAGGGCCACACACGGTGCGTGCGGGCCTTGCAGTTCGATAACCTGAAGCTTGGTAGGGGCTCCATCACCGGGGGCCTTCCCCGTGTTCTCTTCTTCGGCATTCCTTGACTAACCGATTTTCTTTCTTTTTTTTCCCCGCTTCGAACGCATTAGTGACGGGTTCCATGGACCGGACCCTGCGCATCTGGAATCATCACACCGGGGCTCATATGCGTACCCTGCACGCTTCCTCCGGCGTCACGGCTCTCCGCTTCAACCACAACCTGCTGGCCGCCGGGCTTGCCGATTTTTCCATCCAGATCTGGAACTTCGACACCGCGGAAACCTTCTCCCTGGTCGGGCACGGCGACATCGTGAACGGGCTGTCGTTCTGGGGGAGAGACACGCTGGTGAGCGGAGGCGACGATGGATGCGTCCGGATCTGGGGGCTCGGGGTGGACGATCGGAGAGAGAAAAAGTGCTTGGAGGGCCATGTGGGCCCGGTGACCACGGTGCATGCCTCGGCCATCGTGGGGGGGATCGGCGAGCCGGAGGAGGCGTGTGAGAGGGAGGAGGATGAGGAGGGGGGGGATGGAGACGCCGAGGAGGAGGAGAGAATGCGGTACGAAATGGCAAAGGCGCGGGTGGTCGAGAAGAACATGGAAAAACGAAAGCAGGAGCATGTTGCCAACCAGGAGGCCGGCAGGGCGGCGGGGAATGGCGAGAAGGAGCGGGTCATGCTCGTGACCGGATCGCTGGACAACACCATCAAAGTTTGGGATTTCGATACGGGCAAGTGCGTGCGCACGCTCTTCGGCCACGTGGATGGGATCTGGGGTCTACAGTTCGATCGCCTGCGCATGGTGAGCGCCGCCCAGGACGGCTCCATCAAGCTTTGGGACATGGACTCGGGTCGGTGTTTGCGCACCGTGGTCTGCTCCGGGCCTCAGACTTGCGTGGCCCTCTCGGACACAAAACTGTTGAGCGCGGGAGAGGATGGCGTCGTCCGCATTTGGGATTATAGCGTATAAAAAGATGCTAATTTATGGTTTTGTTTTCGTTTTCCTGTGATTATCTATTTTTTTCCTCCTCCTCCCTCCTCTTCCTTCTCCTTATCCTTTCGCACTCTTATACTCTTTTTTATACACTGCAATCTAATCCATGTCTTTGTTGTATTTCTGGGTATGCTTTTTGTATTGTCTTTTTTTTTCCTCTCGCTTTTTTTTTTCTTATTTACTTTTTTTCCTCCTTTATTCTATTTTAGCTGCCTTCATACTTCCTTGTGTGCTTATATTTTGTAAATCTGACTTTTTTTTTTTTTCAAAAAATGAACAATAATAGATAACTTCAAAAGAGGCATATCCTTTGTTCCACCTCCAAGAAGTACCATGAAGAGAGAAAGAAAGAAGAAAAAAGAATTTTGTTTAGATAAAAGAAATAAAGGGTAAGAAGAGAATAAGAAAAGGCAGGAGTAAACGAGGAGATAAAAGTAGAAATAGAAATAAAAGATAAAAAAAAAAAGAGATGCACTATTAAAAAGAAAAAAATAGAAAAAAAAAATCGAATGATGCCTTTTTTTTATTTCCCAATACAAAAAAACAGGTCTAGAATTCCAAGCTTGCCTTCATCTCCCCTCTCTCCCTCCCCCGTGTCATCGGTGAACCCTGGACCGCTTGCTTGTTTATTCATCCCCACTGCCCGACATGATCACATCGTCGATCTTCAGGATCATCTTCACCAGCTGGGTGGCGAGCAAGAACTGCTGCCGCTTCGAAATCAGGGGGTCGATGACGTGGAGCTCTCGCATGTCGTTGGTGCCCTTGTTCATGCAGTCAATACCCAGCCGAGAGTTGCTGGTGGTCACATGGCGACTCTTGACGTCGGCGAGCGTGTCGATCGGGGACAGTCCCGAGTTCTCGGCAAGCGCCAAGGGGACCGCGTCAAGGGCCGAGGCAAACGCGCGCATCGCGTACTGCTCGATGGAGGAGATCTTGTCTGCCTCGTCCGAGACCCGGAGGGCACAGGAAATCTCTGCCGCACCACCACCGTAGACAATGCGGTTATCGCGCACCAAGTTACGAACTACGCACATGGCATCGTGGAGGGAACGCTTCGCCTCGTCGATGATCTAAAGAGCAAGCGGGAATTGCGTTAGTAAAGAATCATGTTAAAAAACAACTTGTAAGTGAAAGGAGGGGGGAGGGGGGGGGAGAGGGTGGATCCCTTACCATCTTGTTTCCGCCCCGCACGAACACGGTCACCGCCCGTGAATTGGCGCACTCCTCTATGACCAGCATTCGGTCCTTGGTGGTGCCGAACGAGAGCTCCCTCACCAGTCCTGCCCGCCCCAGCTTGTCCTCCCTCAGGTCCTCGAACCGTGGGACGATGCGACCGTTGGTGGCAATGGCAATCAGCTCGATCTCGGGCCCACCGACCCAGCGCACTGCCGGAAGCTGGTTCTGCATCAGCAGGTGGTTGGCCTCGTCGTCAAAGCCCCACTGGCAGATGACCAGGTTGGCCCCGGAGTTTTTGACGTGCTGGATCATCTCGTTGAATTTTTCCCGCTCGTACTCCTGCAACCGGCGGTACTCCTCCACCGAGGTGATGTCGAGCTTGTGTTTTGTCTTGGGCTTGGGCGGTTCGAACGGGCAGGTGAGGATGGCAAGGCGCACATCGCGCAACTCGCGGGGCATCTGGGGATGCGACATTTCCTTGTCGACGAGCACTCCGTTCACGAGGATGGTGTCCGCCAGAGAGCCACCCACCTTGCCGTCGACCTTAATGAGCTCAAAGTCCACGTCCTTCCGCTCCAGGTCGGCCACCGAGAGCACCGCGTCCACGGCGATCTTCGCGAACTGCTCGTGATGCTTCGATACACTAAGAAAAAGGAAAACAGCCCGATTAGAAACACTCAATCCGAATGGGGGGCCTTTGCCCAGGATCCCCAAATATTACATCTTGCTCCCAAGGCTTGTCATGGCCGTCTTCATAAGAGAAGAGGTATCTTCACGCGAAAATTCTACAAAGTCCGAGACTGTGTCCAAGTGCTCTACCGCGATCTTGCATGCACGCTCGAAACCATCGGCAATTCGCGAGGGATGAATGCCGCGGTCGAGGAGCTGTTCGGTCTGCTCCAACAATGCACCCGCCAACACTAATTAAATCCAGGAGGAAAAAAAATGAATCACTCGTCCCAATATAGGAATGGAGTCCATAGGATCTATCTGTATGTACCAACAACGCCCGTTGTTCCATCACCAATCTCGTCATCCTGGCTTTTTGACAACTGTACCAAGAGTTTAGCAATCTGGTGCTCCACTTCCATCTGGCTCAAGATCGTCGCGCCATCATTCGTTACTGTGATGTCGCCGTCGGGTGAGATCATAATCTTGTCCAAGCCGCGCGGGCCGAGCGATGTTCTTATGATGTTGGCGACGGCCTTTGCCGCAAGAATATGAGACTGTGAACGAGATATAAATTAATGATAATGCAGATTAGTCCGTGGAAGAAAACGGGCATGTACTTTAATGGCATCGATTCCCTGCAGCCGCGACTTCTTTTGCTGCTCGCGGACAATAATGTAAGGCTTGCCATACTCGTCGTAGGCGAGTGTTGCTGGTGTGTTCATCTTATGATTAATTTTAAGGATCCTTGGGACTAATAAAAAAGTTCCAGTAAGTTCTCGCTTGCAAATAAACAAGAAATAAATAACGGGTGACGTCAATCGAGTCGCGCTAAAGGGAACTCGACCGAAAAGGCATAGAAATTGAAGGGTGGAGAAATAGATGAGCCCCTATCGACCCTCTTCCTAGAATCTTGGCCCAATATATCTATGTGTCCATTACGGATCGAAACAAGGTCCTTCAGAGGAAGTTGATATAAAATGCAAGCTTGTATTTCGTAAATTTTCTAGTGTAAATAAAGGTTGGTATCGTGTATGTAGAATGGCATCCTTGGGGGGATTATAACCTCAACCCAAGCCCGCCATCAAACTATTGATTTCCCAATGAAATCGTCCTCCTCTTATTCGCCTGTGCAAGCATCAAAAGGCGCACCTGAGTGCTTGCCATAGTGCTCTCGCTTTCAAGATCGTGGTGATTGTGCTCGGTGCTGCTTCTCCTCTAGGTCCAAAAATTGTCTAGGATTGATATTAGATGTTAGGACTGATAAAATATCTTCTTTAACTTTCCAAAGAACAAGATCCATCTGCAGATGCAGCAGGAAACAGCAGCATTGTGATGATGCGAGTGGGACCTGAGGGGCAGTGAAGAGGGGGTGTTGCTGGAATTGAGAGGATGATCGAGCGCGCAGCAGACCAAACTCGGCCGGCTATGTGTGCCCAAGGATACCCCCAAATGTTATTTCTAATTCGATCCAGAGTCGGCACGATTTCCGGGATTGAGTGGAAGTCTCGAAAAGTTTGCCATGGCTCTCGGCTCAAACGAGTTCCAATTGAATACAATGGCCACCGCAGAAGGCATCGACATGTTCTCCTCTCACTCCCCTCTGCATATCCCCTTGCCGCTCACCATTCTGTTTATAATTTTTAATCCCATAACACCCCACCCCCCTAAGTTTGTTTGGTTCCCTTCAATACTAAAAGTGCTCAAGCGAAGCTCACGTAGATAAATTAGTTAGATTTGACTGAAAGCTTTGGACGTATATTTTTAAAGGCAATTCAAAATAGCCACGGCAATAATGCGAGAGAAGGTATGCCTTTTTTCGTCAAAAGGCTTTTCGAAGCTTAGATTGTACCAGCAACCAAGTGTAGGGATACAGTCACACATACTCGCATTTTCCGCTCTGTTTTGGCCATGTGCCTTTATCCAAACACGATTAGGGACGGATCTACTATAACATGATGGTGTAAGGGCTCGCCCAACTTGGACATCCGATCTTGTTTACACGGAAACAGATGGGTCAGCAATGTTAATTTCATACACAAGAGCAGAATTGGACTCCGAAGCAGGATGGGAGACGAAAATTCTACAGCTGCCTTGTTAACTCTTGAAGGGACTACAAGACACTACGGTCTTTCAACCTTTTATTTATTACTCGTCGACACTTTCAACCGTGTTTACCAGCCTTCCCCAAATAAGCCTTGCCAAATGCTCAGTCAAAAGCACTCTCAGCCAATGGGGAGGAAGTATGAGTTAACTATTATCAGAGCACAGAACTTTGTGCATCCGGGAGACACCAAGCTAAGTTTTGAGTGAAGACTTTAAATATGGCTCGGGGTTCAGCCGTTGCTCTGTTCGGATTTCCCCCTTATTTACTCTCCTTGATTGTATTTGAAAATTCGGCTTAAATGATGGAGCTTCAGAGCGCTCGAAGATTGACGCGCAAAGGCCGCTTGGCCATAGTGTCCATGCTAGCGCTTTCAGCACTCTCTGGGGTCGAGGCAAGGGCCATTCCTGTGCTGCAGCCGCGTCAGGCGCCACAAGTAATGACGTGTTTTATTTGGAAAGGAGCTGGATGGTTGTGTTAAGACGCCAATAACTTCTCTTTTTCAAGCCCCCAGTATGTGATTCTCCACAGTGCCAGGAGCTTGCGGCCATCTACAAGACTTACATGGATCCGGCAGTGAATCCTTGTGAAGACTTTTACAATTTTACCTGTAGTTACCATGCAATTCATGCTCACCTGTGTGCCCAGAAATACTAATTTCTACTTTTTATTTGCTCCATGGTTAGGTGGCGGCTTCATGAAATCGGCCTCACGAAATCTTACTGTCCTAAAGCCCTTTAATTCATATTTCGTGAATACCAACGATGTGAGAGCATTACATCTGACCTTCTCTCCCCCCCTGATTTAGTATACTAACCGACACGATTGCTTCCTCTATAAAGAAATTCATCTCTGATCTGGTGACGGGGAGATTTAATCCCACAAACCCAGTTACCGGGTGGCCGGGAGTCACCATAGACAAGGCGGACGAGGAGTTGCTTGGAAAACTGCGCGGTTTCTTCACCGCCTGTGTGAGTGGCTCGCGAAAGGAGAAAGGCATTGGGCCGCTTATACCCATCCTCCAACCTCTTACCGATGGCCCGCTCGAAAATAGCCCCGATATTCTTGGGACCCTCTTTGGAAGGGCGTTTGCAGAGGCTCGTATTTTCGCCTTCTATGGGTTGGATCCGGCCGTTGATTTCACGACAGGGAATATCATGCTTGCAGTTACTATGCCTAGAATGAGGATCGACTTCTCATTGCCGGGAGTTGAAAATTCATTGATGGGGATCCTAGAGGAGGATTTCAAAGAGATGCAGAAACTCCTTCCTTCGCTTTCACAAACTGATCCATCGGCTGCCGCAAAAGAGGTCTTTGCACTGATGAAAAAGCTGATGCCCATCTTCCTTTCCCTGTAAGTAAATTCCTCCCAAGTGTATTTGAGAAATGGCCAACCTAATCGAATCCCGTCTATCTTAGCCCGTTACGGCCCAAAGAGGTTGACGTGTTCCACCCAATGACCCTAGCAGAACTCTCGGCTCTTGCTCCTGGCGTAAACTGGGAAAATTTCCTCAAGGCCTATTTACCCCCTTCGGACGCGCTGCCCTCGAAAATTAACGTCCCATTCCCCGATCAGGTGCGCGCAGTCTCCTCGGTGGTGACCAGCTCCTCTCCTCTTGCCATCCGGTACTTTATGATATGGAGAACCAGGAGGAAGTTTCCAAGTGCCTTTTCTTCACTCTCTCTTGGGGAAGAATCCTGCATAGAATTGGCCGATATGGCACTGCCACAGATATCCGGACGATACTACGTTCTCTACAATTCAAACAATGAGACCCGCACCGAGGTGTTTTCGGCCATCTCATTGCTTCAGCAAAGCTTTTTGGAACGCCTCAGTCAAATTACTTGGCTGGATGAGGGAACACGCAAGAATGCGGCTGATAAGGTACGGCGTCCTAATTCAACGCTCCTTGGTAATGGCGCTGGCTATGATATATTAACAAGACCATTCTCTCTACAGCTTAGTAAAATGAAGGAAACCGCCGTGATCTCCGAGCACGATCCCGAGACCCTCTCCGCCCAAAACATTGCACAGTTTTACTCTAGTTTCAATATTACCAACAACTTCATAACCAATGTGGTCAACCTGCAGAAATTTAATAACCACCTTGTTTTGTCCATGCTTGGAAAGCCACAGGATCCCCTTTCTTGGAAACTAATTCCGAGCTTGCACATATTAAACGCATTTTACTCCTTTGATACCAATTCAATCGCCGTTTTAGCTGGTAAATACTATAGCTTGGTTTGCTTTTCCGTTTTTATGTATATGGCTCAATCCAATCGAACTAGATACGATGAAGCATCCTCTATACGATCCCGCCTACCCCGAATACATAAAATTTGGCGGACCTTATTCAGTCTTGGGCCATGAAATCACGGTACGATGAGCCATATTCCTCCAAGGATTGTATTTTGTGTCCATTCCACTGACGTTAATTTTTTTTGTCTCGTCCATTTCAGCATGGTTATGATAACTATGGTAGACTATTCGATGGAGCAGGCCATTACTATAACTGGTGGTCCAACGAAGCAGTGGCTGCCTACAACGAGAGGGCGAAATGTTTTATTGATCAGGTGCGTGGCTTTATTCCTTCCTCTACTTTCTTAACCCTTCTGTTACTGATGAGTGCTCTTATCACACAGTACAATGAATATCCTATTGGAACGCTTAACAACCGAGTTTACAAGATCAATGGCACGGCCACCCTTGGCGAAAACATTGCAGACAACGGAGGGGTTGCTAGATCCTATGACGCTTGGCAGAAACGATTCCAATTGGGCCAGGTGAATAACCGTGCACTTCCAGGGCTGGAAAAGTACACTCCACAGCAAATGTTCTTTATTGCTTACGGACATATGTTCTGTGAAGCATATATCCCGGAAGATGGGATCATGAGGGTAGGCAATTTGCCAGTTAAACATCGATCACACTACCTCTAACTCTCTCCTCTTGATGGGTTGACACAGTACTCTATCGATGAACATAGTCCTAACCAGTGGCGAATTCGCGGTGTGATGAGGAATAGCGCCGAATTTGCTCAAGCATTTAATTGTCCAGCTACTCAGAATCGTTGCGAAATTTGGTGATTGAGCTTGGGGGACGATCTCTTTTTTTTTTTTTATCTACCTGTGTATCCGCTCAATTCGTGTTTCGTTCCTTCTTTTGATGATACCATCACTTTGGCTAGACTTCTCTTTCCGAAATATAATCGTAATCTAATTTCATAGAATAGGCTCAATGCAACAGAACACTTTCTTACCTCCCTCAAGCATGTTAAGGTCCACTGAAGTTGGCTCCGCCAGGCTAGCTAGGCTGGCGGAGCCTACTTTAAATAAGAAGTATGGTCATCTCAGCTATGAAAATCTTTCATCTTCATCGTGGGAAACAATTTTTATTTGTATAGATTCAGGAACTAGGCAAACTACCTGGCCGCTAAGGTCGAGGAAATGAGCCAAGGCGAGAACATGCATTCAATACTTATATTCGTTGGAGCCAGCGCGCGTGCGAATCTTCCTAATGCAAGCGATGAAAACCGTTAAACGCGTACTTAAATACTCATGAAAATCGCACACAAAAGATCCTCAGTCGAGTTCATTTTGATCTCACTAGCCACCGCACCAACAACTCTTCAAACTCTCCCACTCCTCACTATACGCGCGTATCCACACTGGACCTCCACATCACAACATGAGAACCAGTAGACCATAGCTCACGCGTAAGATAGATCTATCTCCAAATACAAATTCTCCTATCCTTCTCGATCTCGCGAAGGTAAGAAGAGGATGGAGAACACTGTGTGACACCAGTAGGCAAATCTGTAGTGCTCAGCTTGAACAACACAGCTTCCAATGCTAGGCCAAGAGTTGATCTATTTTGAGCACTGTAATCTAATCTTTCGTCCACTAAAGAAACAAAGGCGTCGAGGAAGTGGTCCAATGCTAAGATTCTCCCTCGTGCAGTGGCGATTCAGGGAGGGTGGAGAGCAGAAGAGTTGCTGTAGATGTGGGTAGCATTCGAACCTTTTACTGAAGCATCATGGGATCTTAAGTGTGGATTAGTCGATATCGAGCGTCGCTTACCTCCTTGTTGGGGTTTTATGAAAAACGTGTTCAGGGAGAAATTAAGACTGTTAAAGAGGGGCATGAGCTGATTGGATGGATATTCATCATAAACTTTAAGTAAGCAGTCATACGATAGCAGCTTCATCTCAACCTCAGCATCCTTCGCAATTTGTCAGCTCGATCCCAGCAAAATGTCTTTCACCCACGTCAAAATTGCTGTCATTGGCGGTACCGGCCTCTACAATGTGGACCATCTCAAAGTAGTGGGTGAGGTTTTCCCGGACACTCCTTGGGGCAAGCCGAGCGATGCCATTACCATTGCAGAGACCCCCTCCGGCACGCAAATCGCCTTTCTCGCCCGCCACGGCCGAGGCCACTTCCTCAGCCCTAGCGAGATCCCAGTACGGGCCAACATTGCCGCCCTGAAGCATTTGGGAGTCGAGATTATCATCGCATTCAGCGCGGTTGGCTCGCTGCGCGAGGAGATCAAGCCAAGAGACTTTGTTCTGCCCTCGACCATTGTGGACCGCACCAAGGCTCGCCCCTCCACCTTCTTTGAAAATGGCGTGGTGGCTCATGCCATGTTCGCAGACCCATTCCACCTGCCTCTCGCCGATCTCATCTGGAAGCAGCGTCAGGTGATTACCGAATCAGGGGTCGACTTCCACCGGGACAAGTCCTTGGTGTGCATCGAGGGGCCTGCCTTCTCCACCCGCGGCGAGTCTCACATGTATCGGGCTTGGGGATGCGATATCATCAACATGTCGGTGGTCCCTGAGGCTAAATTGGCTCGGGAGGCGGAGATTGCTTATCAGATGATCTGCATGTCCACCGACTACGACTGCTGGCGCGAGGATGAGGAGGCCGTCACCGTGGAGGCCGTGGTGCAGAATCTGACTTGTAACGCTGATAATGCGAAGAAATTGCTGCTGGCCCTGCTCCCTGAGCTGGAATCCATGGCGGTAAGCGGAAGTGCGGTCGAGGGATTGAAAGGAAGCATGAAATTTGCCTGTGTCACGGCCCCGAACAAACGGAACCCGGAGCAGGTTGCCAAACTGAACTATATCCTGCCGGGCTACTACTAAAGGCCCATTGCCTGGTATTTAATGCAATATCCGTTGTACTAGAAGATAGAATAGAATGTGTGTGATCATGTTTCAAAAATGCTTGTTGTAATAGAGGGCGGCCTTCTATCTGATCTAGAAAACAATATTTGTTTTGTTGTATTGTTTCTATATTGGTTCTAGATGTGCCTAAATATACATATCTATCTATATATTCGTATAGAATGCTCCGTTCTATCGTCTTATCCATTGGTAATCAAATTTTCGGTGATCACTCAAATATGAAAACAGCCATACAATTTCCATGGGACATTTATATGCTTGAGCATTGTAGATACGATGATTACGTTGGGCTCTCACACAAGGTTTCCAGCGGTGTCTTCGTATTTCTACACAAGATCCTTTATTCTACGGGATATAGACGAGTCCTTTTATATCTAAGAAATTGAGACCAAAAAACATGGGGGGCCTATGTTTGTTAATATAAGCTTATATATTTCATGTGGATTTCCACTCTCCTATATTTCTAACCACGTCCCCTGCCCATTTAGTGACAGTATATGGATATGGAAGGCAAGTGATGTTATAATACAAAGAGAATATAATTCTGGGTCGGTAGTTCACTGGTTGGAGCCTGCAAACTCTTTCTGCATCATCTCCATTACTATAGCATTGCACATCTTTGCGTAAGGATTCTCCGCCACGGCCGCGGTCTACAGATGTAGAATAAGGGGATCAGAAAAATGAATATGAACTCCCGAATGGTACAAAGAGGAGCCCTACCTTAGCAATAGGATTGCCCAGCTTCGCTCCTATCTCAAAATCTGCTAGTGCACCCTCTGCGTCTCCTTGCATCTTACGAATGATGGCACGTTGGGTGTAGGCCTTGATAAAGGAGATACAAAATAAAGAATTAACAAACAAGAAAAGAAAACCGGCCCACGCCCTCTACTCTACCTGCTTTAGGACCTTTGTCTGGCCATGGCCAACCTCGATGGCTTGGTTCAGGTCCACCAAGGCTTTATCTAAATCTCCCATTAGTCTATACAATTGTGCACGATTGTTCAGTCCGCTCGCATACACTCCACCCGATTTATCGATGATCTCGGTGAAGATCCGCAGCGCATCCTCGGTGCGATCGGCCTCTGCGAGTTGAACAGCCTCGGCCTCACGTTGCTTGAGGGAGGCAATGAGCTCTGGGGAGAGATTAGGGGTAGCCTCTTCTGTGGGGACCTCGGGCTCTGCGGGGAGTGAGGC
The DNA here is from genome assembly GCF_041956535.1 of Calcarisporiella thermophila. Classification (NCBI taxonomy): domain Eukaryota; kingdom Fungi; phylum Calcarisporiellomycota; class Calcarisporiellomycetes; order Calcarisporiellales; family Calcarisporiellaceae; genus Calcarisporiella; species Calcarisporiella thermophila. The sequence goes on from NW_027192208.1 coordinate 612,230, forward strand.
ATGGGTCTCAGGGATAAATGATTTGGCCTCTACATTCATTCCATTCATGGTCTAGCAAGATACGAACCAAGATATAAGGAGTAGCCAATTACCTGGATTAAAAACGGCCTCGAGGACTTTGAGATCGCGCTCAGACACCTGCGGATTTTCTTGATGCTGATGGCTAATTTCGGGCATTGTGGATTACCGGTCCAATTATTCTAGTTTAATATTTATCAGAGGTAAAAGGGGAATCGGCAGCAGATTTATAAATTATTCGAAAGCGTGGGAATGGGGCCGTCGAATTGATATCAGTTCCGAAGTTCGAATTGAATGAACCACAAAATCTGATGATAGCGTGCATGCTTATTTATTTATTTATTTATTTATTTATTTATTTATTTATTTATTTATTTATATTTGTCGGTGTTCTGGGGCATGCTACTAGAAATATCACGCTATATCAGATTGCGTGCGTCAGGCCGAGCAAAAATTCAAGATCGGGGAAAATGGTGGGATATACGGTTCACTATAGAATTGGATCATGGTCAACCCTCTGCGACGATGCATATGGTGGCAAACAAGAGAAAGAGTGGGTTCAACCTACCCCAGTTCTCAGAATCAAATGCACCCCACTATCTGTCCACACTGGCTCGCTCATTTCTCCAACACGTAAACCAAAGGCGGCCTCCTCGAACGGGGGCTGCATCTGCCCGCGGGAGAAATATCCAAGATCCCCACCGTGCTTTGCTGAGGAGCAGTCACTTTCTGTCTTGGCTAGCTCTGCAAATGAGATCTCACCTGCCTTAATTCGCCGCTCATGCTCCCTCAGAATGGCAATGGCTTCGTCCGGCGATCGGGTGATATTCTCCTCACGCCAGGAAGAAGGGCGACGACTCTCACGGTGCTTGACGAGAAGGTGGCTTGCACGGACCTTGTCCGGTTGATGGTCGGTGGAGGAGGGGTCCGATTCCGGTCGGTTCCACTGCGATTGGCCCGTCGCTCGATTGAAGTAGTAGGGCATGTCACGCGTTTTGGAGTGGCGGATTTCCCAGTTGGGGGGTAGATTTTGATCCTTCAAAGATCAGATTAGTGGATGCTTAGGTATAAAATCGCGTAGCAGACTTTATCCATTACCATGATCGACCTAGCTAATGTTAACGATGGGTCGCGATCGGATTGAAGGCGCGAAAAACCCGATCTAAATGCAAGATAAGTGGGTTGAGGGCGGGCAATTTGTAGGTTTTCATTGGATTCAACCACGGCAGTACAGTGTATATATTACAGAAAGTGAAAGATATAAAAGCGAATCGAATAACAGTGTAAAACAGATAAATAAGAAAATTCATAACACAATCTCCGAAATATATCGAAGAAAGCCAGGTTTGGTCAACCCTCTAATCTACGTGCATCCTTTCGTGCTTCCACTTAGACATCCACGCCGAAAACGCTACGATCACACAGATCGAGAGTATGGCAATATTCCAAATGAATCCAAGCATGTCTAGCAGCGTTCCGACCTTGGACGGGACTCCAGGCATAGTTTTACGCACGGAGGGAAGTGCAAAGAGAAGTGCAGCTAGAACAGCGACGTCCTCGAGAGCAGACTATAGGTCATACAAAAAAAAAGTAAGCGGTAGGCAAGAAGGAGACAAAATGGTGAGAGAGGGGGGAATAGACTTACCACACGCCCAAAGATCACGATCTGATACGAGACTACGGCCGCCACCAGAGTAATCAACCACTAATGCAATTGTGTATGAATAAATGCATTCCAAGATCCATAGAGGTGCTGCTAAGAAGAGCTCACCATTAATACTGCAATAAAGATACTAAACCACTTGGTGAAAGTGGTCTGTTTGACTTTGATGGTCAACTCAACCCAAAACTCGTTCTGTTCTGGCGAGGAATTCTTAGTATCCGACGACTCCTCCGCTTGGAATCGAAAAGACTGTTGCACGCTTGTAATGTTAATATCCACGGGAAGAAAGACAAAGTCACCAGCGGTGTTGATAGCGTAGGCGGCTTCGATATAGGTGAGCTCGTACTTATCGTAAGGATAGTTAGAAGAAGTTCCGTTATCAAAGCCCGCCTCTTGGTCAATGCCAAGTATCGGAAATGTGGAATTTAAAATGATAATATTGCCATTAATGATTATGTGGAGATTTGGAATCAAGCTGTTCGCTTGTAGTAGCTTGAACAAATCAGGATCGGCTATTCCGATATGCTTCATCTTTGATGGTTATGGTTTAAATAAGAGTTTACACAAAGGTTCTGTCATGGCCGTCATCCCTATTTACCTTGAGAATGCTCTTCTCCAAATCCGCGAAATAGACCGTAGTATGGAGCTGGGGGACCAACATAGGGGTGTTGATTATGCCAAGTTTGCCCTCTGTCCTGCTCGAGACATTAAAGCTGTACTTTTCAAGATTCAGCTCGCTCTCCTCTCTGAACTTATAGTAGGTCACTCCGATGGCAGCCCCCAGACAAATGAGCATCAAGAGAGGAATCCCAAATCGGATGATCCAGAGACGGGTCCGTTTGCCGAGGGTGCGCTTGAAGGGTCGCATAGCGCCTGAACGGGATGCAATAAAACAGCAGCAGAGAAAACACTAGCTCGTCACCCTAGGGAAGATTCAAAACCTGTGGAACCTAGGAATTTCTCTTTGCCTTCGATCGATTAGGTGCGCTTTCCTTTTTGCCTCGATAAATTTTAGGCACAGACTGTACAGGCTGCGGGCTCGAGGGCTTAGCCTTGTTCAAAGTTACAAGTACCATTCATGCACGAGGGAGAAAAGTCCAAGAGAGAAACAGTGTAATGCGGAAGATTGGAAAAATATAAAAGACGTAATAAATAGTGGTGTTAATAGAGTGCCGTAATTAATGAGACTCCATCTCCACTAGCGGCACAAAGACAAAAGATTGGCGCGTGCTAAGGTGGAATTAACGGGCATGCTCACAACAAAAAGGAGATCTAAGCCTTCGTCAGGACTCCAGACTCTCTCCTCTCCTCCCCCATATAATCCTGGATGATCTCGCTAGAGTTGATTTCGCGCGCTTGTCTCCGCTTCTCTTTCTTGTATCGCACCAACCATGTGCTAAACGAGACTACAACACAGAGCGAGAGGATGGCAATGTTCCAGATAAAGCCAAGCACATCCATATGCGTACCGACATCCTTCGGTACGCCGGGCATAGTTTGTCGGATGGAAGGAAGCGCGAAAAGGAGGGCCGAGGGAACAGCGACGTCTTCGAGAGAACACTAATGAAGAGAGGAAAGAAAGAGAAAAGTAGATCAATACCAAAGGCTTAAGAACATAAGAAAAACAAGACATTTACAGATCGCTGATATACTACGATCTGATAAGTGACGCTCGCAGCCAGTAGCGCAATCAACCACATCAAAACGGAGAGAAATATCGAAAACCATTTTACGAATTGAGTCTGTGCTACGTGTATCAGTAGCAAATATCCCACCTCCAGCTGGTTCTCCACCATTGTGTTCACCAATTGCACATTGAAGCGATAGTCATGCTGAACACTCCCAACCTGAACTACAATTGGCATTGGAGTAAGAGGGTAAATCTCGGTACCATTGTTCTTCTCTCCAAAACCTTCTATTATAATATGCAAATCGAATCCGTCGAATGGATAGAGCGCTGTGTCGCCGCTCTCAAACTCAAGCTCTAAATCCTTGGCGATGGTGGGGGCACGCTGGTTCAATTCTATGACGTCCCCGTTGATAAGTATGCGTGCATTTCTTGTCAGATTGTTGGCCACCACAAAATCACGGAATCCGGGGGCAATGTAGGCATTCCCTTTCGTTTTTAATATTGACTTCTCCAAATCGATATAGATCACCTTCAAGTATAACCCTAATGCATATTGTCTGGAGAGCTGGTCAAATTCCTCGACACTCGATATGTCCTGAAACGTGATGAAGTTTTGGTCTTTTTCTGCATCCTTATTATTTTCCACAATGGTGATCGAGATTGCAGCACCAATTGCAAGAACAAGTAGGATGGGAATCGCAATACGATAGAAACTTGTTCTGCTGGAGTTGGAGTGCTGATGAAAGGGTCTAATCATGGCTACGTGCTTCCTCAGTCCCAGTCCGTCATGCGGACATTGCTGCAAGGCGAATGTTTAAAGGTGTCAGATAGTGATCGGGTCAATGGAATGGAGGACGAATGGATGCCCTAGGGGCGACCCTAGATATTGTTTTTCGACCTTAGGACTGAGTTGATTTGCTTAAGACCCGGGAAAGAGACAGGGATAGAGCGTGCTAGTGAAACCCACGGAGGGCAAAAACTGGAACATGCTACTTGTTTTGGGACATTAGCAATCCAAGCACGTCCAGCGTACTAGGAATATTCGACCGAGAAGCTCTATGTGCGATAGAGCGCTCGCCAGTAGCTGATCCCCAGCGGAGCTCTGCTCTTGTGCTTGTCTGCGCTCGTCTGCGTTCGGTGCTCTTATAGGTTCTGAATACGGGGGAGGATTCGTCGAGTGGTGTCTGCAAGGCTGCTAATGCCAAGGCTTGGTTATAGAAAGTGCACCCGTAGTCACAAGGACGCCTCTAGTTTTGTAGCAGTACTGCCTTGAAGTGTACTCCGCTTGGGTGGAAATGCGCCAGAAACCATTCTCGTCCATGTTAGCAATCGAGCTTGTTTCATTCGTCATGAATCCGAGTGCCCTCCGATTCCCCGACATAGGCTGCTGTGCTCGATAAGGAAATGCTTATGAACGCATGGTCCATCTTCGTGAAATATCTTTGAGTATTATAAAATAGAAATAGAGAAAAACAGCAAATGAAGGAGAAAGAAGAGACAAAAACGTGAAATATTTTAAAACTACAAACGCTCAGCAGGTGAACAAGGAGAGCCACTTGTCCTTGAATATATATATATATCAAGTGATAGCATTGTATAAAAATAGAAATAAAAAATAGGTCTACTTCAAATATAAGTGCGGGAAAGTGAGAGTGCGAATCCCGATTAGATGGGCTGCCTTCGCGTCTGTTCTCTCGCTGATCGAATCAGAGGTATCAGCGACTCGCGCGGCTCTGCCGTCTCTAAAAATGGGTGCAATAGCAGCTCATCTGCGGTTGGACGCTTGTCCATGTCCACGGTAAGACTGCAATTGAGGAACTCGCGGAAGAGCGGAGTGAGGGATTCTGGATTCTGCAGTTTTGGGGTGCCATTGGTGGCGATCAGATAGAGAGCCTAAGGGGCAAGAAAGAACGAAGAGAAAGCACATTAGTGAGCAGAACGAGGAGAGCGGATGAAAAAACTGCTCACTCTCAAGGGTAATTCTGAGAGATAGGGAGGTTCTCCCTCCACCATCTCAATCGTCATGATCCCCAGGCTCCATATGTCCACCTTGGGGCCATATGATTTCCTTGTCACCACTTCGGGTGCCACTAAATAATGAGGAGAGAGGGTTAGACGCCTTTAAGCTATCCCAACCCCGAAACCTCGAGTCGAGGAGGAGAACTTACTCCAATAGGGAGTGCCGACCATGGTGGTCCTTTTCGAGTGCATTTCATTGAGTTGGGCACAAAACCCAAAGTCGGTGAGCTTGATATCACCAGTGAGCGAGAGAAGGACATTGTCGCTCTTGATATCGCGGTGAATCACACCCTTGGAGTGGAGATGCTTCAAGCCTTTGAGAGTCTAGAAAGAATAGCGCATGGTCAACTCCAATCCTCCGAGCTGCAGGGCCATCTGCAAGCAAAACCATACCTCTCGACAAACACAGGCTATCTGTCCTTCACTCATGATGTTGTAGGTCACCACGTCGGTTAAGCTTCCCCCCTCCATATACTCCATCACAACCCAGAGGTCCCCGTTCATTAAGAAGCTATCCATAAAATTGACCACGTTCTCATGTCGCGATTCTCGCATGATCAGGATCTCGTTGATGATCAGGTCCTTTTTCGGCTGTTGATCGAGTTGCATTTGCTTGATGGCAACGAGATTGCTGGTCGCCACCTCAAAGGCTGTGTACACTCCACCCGAGGCACCTTGTCCAATCTTTGTAAAGTGTTGGTATAATTGGGTGGGGTCTCCCGGTGAGCAGATAGCTCGCAATCGCTCAAGAATATCTTCATTTCTCTCCTCCGGCTTTTTTGCAGGGTTGCGTCGGATAGGAGGACCCGCTGGTTTAAGAGTCTGGCTCGCTTTGGGAGGAGGGAGTACACGCGATGGCATCGCAACAGCGGCAACTTTGTGAGTTGGCTTCTGGAGATGGGATGGTTTTGGTGGGGGTGGAGGAGGTGTAGCAGATACAGAGGCAGGTGCCTGAAGGGGGGCTTTGCTGAGCACGGATGGTAGAATACCCTTCAAAGATGCTAAGATTAAAAGAGTGTAAAATTTTCAATCATGAGTCTGTGGGCAATGCTGAAAGCGGTATGTATACGTTTTTCCGGTGGCATAGAGGCCTGAAGAAAAAAGAAATGGTTTAAGCTTCTCCAGTCAAGTACTAAGGGTTGAATAACTAAAATCTTACCATTTTTGCAGCGCCTCCTGCTTGATGGGCTGGTTCTATGAGTGTATTCGTTAGCTATCAAATGTATCACGGTTAGGCCAAAATATCTATGAAAATCTCAGCAAAACGTTAATGATATACCGGCAAAGGAGACTTGATGTAAGGACTCGATAGATTGGTTGCGGTTGCATTCGCTTGGGCCGCCAGAGGATGTGCTTTGTTAAATTTGGACCAGACAGCGTCGTCCTTTTTCCTCTGCGCTTCTGTGTAGAAGCCAATGATGTCTATCACGGCCTATTTTTGCTCAAACGATGAGTGGGGACGAGCGGAGGAAAAGGAGGAAGAAAGGGAAAATATACCTGTGGGTTTGCTTGCTGATCTTGCTTGGAGATGCCTGATGTTTTTAATAAAATTTCCCATTCTTTAGGCAACCCCTATTATAAAGTGATATTAGAGATTCGGATGGTATGATGCGAAATTTATACGCTTACAGTGAATTCGCCGGTTTCTTGATCAAAACCAACATGAACATGATGCATAGCGTTATAGGGCGAGGATATTACGGACACAGGCGCTGTCCTTTTGTCTGCTGCTAGCAATTCTATGATCGTTGGAAATGGGCGAGGTATTAATTATCAGAATGGCGGGAAGACAATTAGAGTTTAACGTTGTACCTGACATATTCTCTACCATGTTTGTAAATAAGCTTCTGAGGGATCTTTTTCCTGATGACAACGACCGTTCACCTACAACGCTCCCAAAGCTCGCACTTGAATCACTTGTCTCCGATTCACGCATTTTGCGATAATGGGATTCATCGCTGCTCGCGCTAAATGTTGAGGCTTGATCCAGCTTACTCGAGGAGTAAGAGAGGGATGGGGAGAGTATCTTCTTCTCCGTCACATTCGTGACTTTTGCGGGCTCGCGAGCTTTATTTGTCTTAACTAATGATCGCATGGTTTCGAATGATGCAACTCTGGAGAGTGCAGAAGACGACTTAAGCTTGGGTGAAGGGGATGCTGTAGAGCTTGATGGGGAGCGAAGCAAAGCGTTGGAGCGAGCTGTCTTGGTTGTATCGCGAGTGCTCGCGCTCCTTCGAAGTTTGCCGGCTAAGGCACTCATAGAGGGGCTACGTAAGAGCGCGCCAGGGGATTTGAGAAAACTTCTAGGGTTGGGAGGGGATTCTGCTTCACGGGTGTCCCCATTTTCATTGGGAGCAAAATACGAGGCTCGGGCATCCATTACTGAACGGGATGGTAGGGAAGATGAGCTCATCGCATTTGTTATTTGTTATTCTCTAATCCTGATATTAAGGAGAGAAAAAAGGGGAAGAGCTGAGTTTCAATTCTGCTACAAGGTTTTTCAAAGAAAAACCGTTCTTAACGCATGAATGACGTGAAGTTCAGTGACGTTTAGTGACGTTTCAGATTTCTATACCTAGGCCAGAATAACGCACCGATCCACTATTTCCTTTGAACAGATCTTCTCCTTACAATGTCAAACTCCAAGTTGAAAGGTGAAGATTTGCAAATTCTCAGAACGCTCGTTGCCCGCGTGGGGCGAGCGTTCTACGAACCACGCCAGATCGCGGTTCTTGATGCGTTGAATAAATCGAAACCGTATGTATATTTCCCACGCGGAAGAAATTTCTCTTCTGTCAAATACTCTGAATAAAATCCAAATATGCATATTCAACACTAGGCTGAAGGATGATGATCTTGCTCTGCTGGTGAAGATGTCTCCGAAAGAGATCCACAAGATCTGTGGAAAGTTACGCGAGGAGAGATTGTTAAGATCGTATGTCACTAAAATACGCTTACAATGAGAATTTCGACCTGTTAATACAAACAAATGTTTTGCATGATAGTGAGCAACGTAATGAACCCCGTAAACCAGATCAGCGCCTTATTCCACGCGTTTATTACTTTATTGACTACAAACAGTTTGTTGATGTGGTTAAATGGAGGATGTTTAAAATGCAGCGGACTGTGCGAGAAGAGATGCAAGAGGTTAGTGCTAAAGCAAATATTGCTAAGGATTAAAAGACTTCTTTCGGCCTATTCTTTTGTAAAATGGAGTGAGTAATCTTCTACTCTATTTTCCGCTGTGCAAAAGGCGGCAGATACAAAAGGATATATATGCCCTAACGATGATTGCAAGCGCGAGTACACTTTATTAGAAGCCACTTACAATATCGATCCACAGACAGGCCTCTTTCTTTGCGAAGTATGTAGCTCTGAGCTTGTCAAGAATGACAACTCCCAGAAATTAAAAGAATGTGAAGCGAAAGTGGCACGGTATATAACAATATTGCGGAGGATCCCGAAAGGAGATTTAACACATACTCGTTCTCTAGGCTTGTAGAACAATCTCAACTTATCATTTCGTTGTTGAAGAAGACAGACTCTATCGTGATACCTGCGTATGTATCAATGTATTTTATCAATAATGCAATGGCTGATATTTATATGTTGACCATGCAGGAGCTACTCAACTGCCGCAGGTATTGTTCCGGGCACTACGAAGAAAGGTGCTACCGCCGCAGGTAAAGTCATGCACAGCTACTGTTTTTTTAGATAGGAATTATTCATATTATTTTATCCAACTAGACAAAGAGCTTGCCCTTGCCCAAGACACTGGTGCTGCTCAAGCCGATATTGTTGTTGTCATTAAAGAAGATAATGAGGCTGCGAAGCGCGCAAGACAGGCAGAAGCTGAAAAGAAAAGAGAGCAAAACGCCCTCCCAATATGGTACCAGGCGAGCACAATTGGCCCTGCTAGCGGAGAAGTAACTGCGACGGCGACAGACAATTCTAGCGTGGTTGATGCAGAGGAAGAAAAGTGGGAGGAAACGGGCGATTCGGGAGATATGGATGAAGAGGATACGGAAGAGTGTGCGTATTATATCTTTGTGGCACGGTTTGGGTTACTTGCTTTTAACCTATTTTTTGCGAATGCATTTAGTTTACCGAAAATATTATGCAAATCTTATGCAAGGTGAGGGAACAGCTGATTATTCAGTCAATGATTTGGAGGAGGAGAGCGAAAGGGACAAGACCTCGGATTTGGAGGTTACTATCGGCGTTAAGCGGCCTCGTGAAGACGAAACTGAAGATGAATATCCGAGCCAGAGATATGCAAACGGTGCAACAGAAAGAGAGGTAGAGACTTAAAACAGTTCACGTTGTACATTGGATTGCTAACGATTTATGTTACTAACCTGCGATTAGCAGAGTGACGAAGAGATCAACGATGAGGAATATGAGGAGGATACTGGAGTCGATGAATCTCGCGAAATCCCAACCGTTATGGGTAAACCGATACTATCCCGCTCATATGCAAGATCTATAAATAACTTTTGTGGATATGTAGTTTCTGGAGAGCCGGTATTAATCACAGAGATCACGGAAGAGCATAAGGATAAGATGACCCCTGAAGAATATATGGTAGGGCACAATCTATATTGGAATTGAAATAGAGTGGTGTACTTATTCTCTTTAATAGGCCTACTATCAAGTGTGGCAGAGCTGGGAGCAATAGAATATATGTAGACACTGGGGCTTTACCTAAATCCATGTTTGTTAATAAGCAACAATGTGAGAGGGAGTAATCATGTTCAATTGTATGATAGAAAATTTAACCAAAGAAAATAAACTTTAACGATCATCAAATCAACTTGAAACATATTTGCTGCGCCACATGTTTACAAAAAGGGACTCGAGGCTCTATAGAATTCTGCTGGAGGTTTTTAACCCTAAAAAATCTTACAATATTTTAACAATGGAGAGAGAGCAAGTTGTTGTTGGAATTAATTTCGGATCGTCATACTCCTCCATCGCTTACTTAAATCAGGTGGGTCTACATTGATAGCATACTATAATGGCAATGTATATTCTAACGGTTCACTCTAGAACGGCCGCCCTGATTGTTTGGCAAATGAAGATGGTGATAGGCAAATTCCATCGGTTATTGCCTTTGCGGGTGAGGAAGAGGTAAACTAAGCCTTTCGATTAATGACATATTTACGCTAGGAAAAAGTGTCTGACTTTTTGTATATTAGTTCATTGGAGGCCAGGCGCTAGCACAGATTTTTAGGAACCCTCAAAATACGGTGGCTATGTTCCACGATTTATTAGGAAAAAGGTAGCTAAAATGCCAAAAATAATGACCCATTATGACATGAACTTATTATGTAAATGGTGTTGATAGCTTCTCCGAGATAGATGCCTCAAGTGATATCTACTCCGCTTCTCTTAAAAACAAAGATGGTAAACCTGCATTCGAAGTTGAGATTTCTGGCAGCACCCAGGTCTTCACTGCAGGAGAGCTCGCCACAAAATTCTTGCAACGCTTGCGGGAGTCTGCAGAGGCGTATCTCGGGAACCCAGTTTCTGGCGCTGTTCTTGCCGTTCCTGCTGAATTTACAGATGCTCAGCGTGTAGAGCTAACACATGCAGCTGAGAATGCAGGACTCAAGGTGTTGCATGTGTTGCATGATACTACAGCTGCCATGCTGGCCTATGGTTTGTCTGGTAAAGTAGAGGATAAGACGGTGGTGGTCGCAGATTTGGGCGCCCACAGCTTTAATGTCTCTGTTGTGGCTTCTCGTGGTGGACTCTTTACTATCCTGGGAACGGCACACGAAGCAGGTTTGGGTGGTGCGGCCTTGGATGAGCTGCTTGTGAACCATTTCGCTGCTGAGTTCAAAAAGAAGACCAAGATCGACATCTCAGGCAATCGCAAAGCCTTGGCGAAGCTACGCGCGGCCGCTGAAATTACAAAACGCACGCTCAGCTCGAGCGCTTCTGCACCTTGCTCCGTCGAATCGCTGGCGGAGGGAATTGATTTTCACAGCACCATCAACCGAATCCGCTTTGAGATGATGGCAAACCGCGTCTTAGGGAAATGCACCACCGTCATTGATCAAGTGCTTGAGAAGGTCGAATTAAAGCCTGCCCAAATCGACGAAGTGATTCTGGTGGGTGGCTCTGCTCGTGTTCCTAAATTCCAGGCGAAGCTACGAGACATGTTTGGTTTGGAAGAGGGTAAATTGCGAATGGAAGTGGAACCCGATGAAGCCGTGGCGGCTGGTTGCGCTGTACAGGCGACCCTCTTGATGGACATGGATAAGGAGGCTATTGAGCAAATCACTCAGCCCAGTATGACAAAGGCACCCCATCTCACCAAGCCTATTGGTGTGGTCGACGTGGAGGGCAAATTCCACGTAATACTGAAGGCGGATACTCCTCTGCCTGTGAGACGAAGAGAGGAAATGAAGGTTGGAGCAGAAAAGAGCGTCTATGTAGCGTTGTGGGAAGGTCAGCATATGGCAGTTGTGAAGGAAATAAAGAAAGAAAAAGGAGAGGAAGAGGAGGAGGAGGAGGAGGAGGAGAAACGCGAAATTATTGTTGACAAGGCCGAAACACTTCTAGCAGAATTAGCACTGGAGCAGGTGCAGAGCGAAACCGTCGAGTTGACATTACAGGTTGATGCCGATGGAAAGCTGACCATCATATTACGTGAAAAACGGCCCGAAGGCAAGGTTGTCAAATGCGAGACTGACGGCAGTGCGTAGATGAAATTTGGCATTCGTTCCATAAATATTCTCTCCAAAATGGCTTCATTCTTATATTGCTTTCTTCCTGTATCACAGTTTCGTTCTTTTTTATTTTTCCTATTTCAACCCAATATAGACTGATATCATTATTAGACATAGATATGTTTTGTTTATTTACGGAAGTATACTCGGGAGATAGCGTGATAAAAGGAAAAGGAGAAGTAATTTACATAGCATTTTCCGCACATTAATTTAGGAATTTTCTATCTGGAATTCAAGCAACAGTAGCTTATTGTTTCTCCTCCCAATGTGCAATCCATTTTTCTAGATCGAATCGCGGATCCTCTGGATCGCTCACTACTCCATCAGCTCCCTTCTCCGCAGCCTTGAGTCGTGACCACTCTGCTCGCCCACGTTCAATTAGAGCTTGTTTGTGTGCCCATTCCGAATCAATACGATTCTTTTCTTCAGCACGGACAAGAGAGGAGTGGTGGTAAGCACCATATAACACACCTAAGCCGAGGGCAGACCAACGGGATACCTAGAATTCATAAGGGGGAATCAATCCAAATTATTAGAACATGTATGGAATAGTAGAAAATATTAAAGAGTAAGCATGGGCGAATCACTTCCATCAAATATATAATAGTTATAATAATATAAAATTATACAATATATATATCTTAACTCACGTTGACAAGTGGAGCGGTCATCTTTTCGGGATTGTATATCAAATTTTCGATCTTTAGTAACTATATACGTTCTCGTCAACAATCATGCGGCGTAGCAGGAATTTGAGGCGCAGATATCGTGCTTTTTAGGAGCCATGTGAATTTCATATGCAAAGCTTAAAAATTCGGCCTTCGCGTCCCTTCAACCAGTATACGTTTTTGATAAAATAGATACAATTATATAAGGGCCGATGCTCGCAAGATTCAGAACACAAGGATATAACGGATATTCGGTAATTATTTTGCATGTGATTTGGGCTTTACTGAACAAGTCTTTGCCCTTGTTACCTGCCCTAAAATGATTAATGACTTTCGTTTCAATCTACAAGTATGGTCATATTTACTCCCTCTTCTCGTCTTTTATTCTAGGTCCAGTTCAGCCCTTTCTTTGAAAATAAGCTCGCATGTGCTTCATCGGCAAATTATGGACTAGTAGGCAATGGTAGATTATATGTGTTGAGGACGGGAGTTGGACCTGAGGGCATCGATGCTGAAAGAATGTAAAGAATCTAAGCTTGTTGCGCTTAACTGCAAATGCCAACAAGTGTTTCATTTTTATTAAATAGTTTCGACACACAAGATGGGCTTTTTGATGTATGCTGGAGCGAGGTGAATGAGAATCATTTGATTAGTGCAAGCGGAGATGGATCAATAAAACTTTGGGATACTAATTTAGCTGTAATATAACTTTTATTCTCTACTTGTTCTCCTGCTTGCAGTAGAATGTCTAATGCTTATCTATTTTGCCCCAGGATCTACCAATTCGAAACTGGCATGAGCATGCAAGAGAGGTTTTCTCATTGAATTGGAATTTAATTAAGAAAGATGCGTTTGTATCAGGATCCTGGGATCAGACAATTAAGCTGGTAAATATTCGAATCCATAATATTTCAATTCTATTAGACGCATCCAGTCATTATTAATACTTTTCTTCTTCATGCCAGTGGAATCCAGAAGCTCCGAAATCTATATCTACATGGAAAGAACATACGCATTGTGTCTACGGGGTATCATGGTCTCCTCATCACCCGGGACTTTTTGCTTCTGCCTCGGGTGACCACACCATTAAACTCTGGGATGTGGCCTCCCCTCGTTCTGCTCAAACTCTCCGTACGCACCACAATGAAGTGCTATGTCTAGATTGGAATAAATACCAAGAGCACACGATTGTGACGGGAAGCGTCGACCGCACCGTGCGTATTTGGGACTTAAGACGACCCTCTCATGAATTGGCAACATTAGTAGGACATGAATATGCCGTTAGGAGGGTGAAATGTTCACCACACAGGGGAAATATTATTGCTTCAAGTGCATATGATATGACGATGCGTGTATGGGAAACGAATGGGCGGCAAATACACGTGCACGACGCGCACTCGGAGTTTGTTCTAGGGGTGGATTTCAATTTGTATCTAGAGGGAGTTGTGGCGACATGTGCGTGGGATGAATGGGTGCATGTTTTTGGGCTAGCACCACCGGCACCGTGAATATAGTTCCTCTTATTTTGCTCGTCTGTTCTATAATAAATAAACATTTTTCAAATAAATTAATATCCATATTCTATTAATTTTTGATTTATCTTCCAAAGAACTCGATGATGCTCTTCGATTGCTCAAATTGCTCTGTGTGGGTGTGGTTTGTTCCTACTGCAAACCTTAGATGGTGTATATTAAATGGATCCAAAGTCACATTGTTTCAGAGTAGTATACATCCAAATTCTTTACTGAATTATTGAATGATTGAAATAGAGTAAATCAGTTCGAAAATTGGTATTGTGGTGCAGCGCACATAAAGAAAAGCTAAGAGATGCATCGCAGTTGTATAAGCCTTTGCGTATTCTTGGGGCTTTGTCGAGAAAAGATGGGGATGCAAGGCGTTTCGAGAATTGTGGGGGGAAAAAAATCAGATCATGCTAGCTAAAACAACTTTTCCCTTTTTACCATTATTATATAAAACTGTACAAGCGAAAAAAAGGAAACGAGAGAGAGGGAAAATTGAGTCTTGATGAGAGTATTGATTCGAGCCCAAATCTTTAAAAAGCCTCAGTATATAAAAGCTAGTGTTCATTTCTTGGTATCCGTTACCTCCACCAGCGAAAACCGGCAAACTGGGCAAGTTCCATTCCGCTGCAACCACTGTCGTATACACTCGCTATGGTATATATGTTTGCATGGCATCTCCAGCCCCTCTTCTCCAATTCCATAGTGTTCCTGGCATATTGAGCAGTCAAGTGACTTTGCGACATGATCTCTTGAGATCTGCACCAACGGAAGAGCTCTAATAGCTTCCTCAGAGGCGGGGGGCGGCTGGTTTTGTCTAATCAAGGATCGACTTTAGTTTTGTCGACGACTTTAAGAAGGCTGTATTAAATAAACTTACGCTGCTGTCTGTTCCATTAAGTCACTGATCACAGAGTCCAGCTCTCTTTGAGACCACACGTAATTGCCTGCGTTAGCTACAACGTTGAACATATTGAAGAGTGAATGTCCCTCCCATCCATAGATATCCGGCGCTTCTCCTCCAGGTTCTGAAGAGAGAAACCATCGAAGTAAACTAGCGATGGGTGAACGGCCCTCAGTTCTTAAACTCGATTCGCTAGAGTCCTCATCACCCTCTTCAGACTCTCGTGCCATCGAATCTGTGAATCTCTCATCGTTGATCGAACTTTCCCTTCCAAACATTGCTTGGAGCATTGCTCCCATCATCTCTGCTCTCCGTCGTTCTATGCTTGTTGATTCATCATTGTGTTCCTCATTCTCTTCTTCGCCCTCGTCCTCTTCGTCTGGATAGTCAGCGAAACGTTCCTCGTCGTCTTCCTCTCCGTCTTCATTCATTCCAGCCCATTCCCCCTCGTATTCTGACTCGCCCCCGTCGTATTCGCCACCTTCTTCTTCATGATCTGTGTTCATATCAATGTATGATGGAGCGTCAGCTGGCCCTAGCTATAATCACAATAGAGTTAATGCGTGCAACTACAAAAATGGGCAGTGGGCTCATGATAAATGATCATATGGATATTACCTCTTCAATGAATTCAGAATGACAAATACGACACTGTGTTCTGGGGGTAGAGACAAAATCCTCCTGACATGCGTGGCAATAATAGAGTAAAAAGCGGGAAGTATCTGACATGATAGACGTAAATTACTATGAAATTATTATAAAATTGGTGTACTGTTGATTTAACTCTAATTATTCAATGTTATGCTTAAAAGAAGAGTAGAAAGAGACAAAAGGAGAAAACGTTAAAGTAAAAATAAAAAAAAATTAAAACAAAGAAAGGAAATGTGTATGACTTATTCGTTATTGAAAAGAAAATGGTACACGGAACGTTATCATGCAAAATATTGCTGCGCCGTACCTGAGACTTGGCCACCAGGTTATAAATTCAACTTTCTTTTTCCGCGGTTCAGTACAGAATAAGTGTGTATCTTTGACAACCATGAGACGCGATGATGATTTGCCAGGTTTAGCCGATGTAGAAATTCCCCTCTCCCGTGCAGAGTTAGATGTTAGTACTGGCTTCCAGACTTCAAATTCATGCTGCAGTGTGATTTTTATTCTGATTAAGCATTTTTCTAACTTGGATAGGTATTAAGGAAGCAATATTTACGTGAGGGTGAGCTTGCTTCCTCACAGACGAAGTTCAACTATGCCTGGGGCTTAATCAAGAGTAGGCGCACAGATGAACAGCGTGATGGCGTGAGATTATTTACAGGTAAGATCAATTTTTATTTATAGATATTAAGAATATTTTTGTTAAATCTTCAACCAGAAATATATAAAGAATTACCTGAGCGTCGGCGAGAATGCCTATACTATCTTGCGCTTGCAAATATGAAACTCGGTGATTACCTTACTGCCAAAAAGTTTGCAGAAAAACTTTTAGAACATGAACCCAATAATACACAGGCTCAGAAATTACGTTTGATAATCGAAGAAAAATGCTCAAGGGGTAAAATTTATATAAAGAGTACTCTCCATTAACATATACATTATAATGTTAACTGGCTCTTTAATAATATAGATGGATATATTGGCATGGCAATAGTGGGAGGACTGGTAGCCGCAGCTGGCATAGCAGTTGCAGCATTTATGAAGAAGAAGTAGTAGTACTGATATGATATAATATCACTACTTTTTTAGAGTTATTTATTTGAGAATTCTAAATATATATTTCACAAGGTAACTGTAATATGACGAGCAATCTGCAATTGAATTTATTTTTTTTAAAAAATAACACAGCACTTCTCCTAACACCTGTCGATGATGTTTTTGGAGATAGCTCTCAATATCATCTTGGTAAAATACATGGAGAGAAGGAGGAAATCACAAGTCTCCTATGTGAATTTTGACAGATGTCTACAACTTATCATAAGAAACTAACATACCCTAAAGTGCAAAAGATTAATTGTGACTGCATATTTAAAAAGTCACTTGATAAACAATGTTGAAAGCTAATGAAATAATTCGGCCACCTTAAGAGCCCAAGTAACACTAATATAATCATTCGAACCATGAAGGGTACCCGCACGCTTAAGCAGGCTCATGCAATCCCTTCCCGTCAATGGTGGTATATATGTCGCCGCTGCCTAACTACCAACTCTATACCTCCTCATCCCATTAGCGAAAATATACCGTCAAATTCTGGGGATGAGAAACTGGGTGTCGATCCATTTGCTCACTCAGATCCTTTCAAATCGGGAAAAGAAGGAGAAAAGAGGAAGGAAAGTGTTGGAGAGTTTGGATCCATGACAAATAGTACCAGCATTGCTAGGGCAAGAGATATCAAATACAAAAGTATTCCCTAATTTTTTACACTTCAATTGTCATAAAATTGAGCTTTTGAGCTAAGACGCATTTCTTTGGATTTATATAATAATTATTGAATTCAGGTATAGATCCACCGTTTTTTGTACCGATTCCTAGGCTTGCTCATGGCCTTGACCGCGTGCTCTTCAAGTAATTTATGCATCCTTTTCTCCCTAAGCTTGCCATTATGTTCATGTTGGGCTTTATAATCTATATAGTCCAGGAGTCAACTATCTTCAGGACCCTCGAACAAAAATCTACAATTTTGATCCTTATCTCCGTTACATTCTTCCCCCTTCTGAATTCGATTATGACGCGTTAGCACCCTATATCACATCTTCCAAGGATAAAGTACATAATCTTGCTTTGACTGTATCTTTTTGGATATCAAATTTACTAGCTGGATTATTGACTTTACATATCTATTTCCATTTAAGATACTCGAAAACTTGGCTCGTGAACACCAGAAGCGCTATATTGGTTCTACATCATCAATGACCCATGTACTTTCTCATTTTTATTACCTTATTTCATCCTGGCGCCCTATTGATACTTCATGCCTTTCTATGGCATTTGCGGACCAAGTATATATTCGAATCTATCGACTTTAGTGGTATCCCAGCTAATAATTATTTTTATAGCCTAATGGTTTTACAGGTGCAATGAAAGCCCCAGCAACCATTTATCTCCGCAATCGTCAAGGAGTTTATGCTATTGATGCAGACAAAAGCGTTGATATCCCAGACGGCATTCTCTCTGTTCTTGGTAAATCTATGGAGAAAATGCTTACACTCTCTCCCGAAGAATTCGATAAGTACAGGAAAGGTAACACATGGCGCCTTCGTGAAGATGAAAAGAGCAAGCCTGAAGCCTACCATTACGCTACTGTAGGTTTACACGGAATATTTTGGATGACTTGAATAATTAACTTGTGGGTATTTAGGTGGAAAATTTCCTTTTAAGATCGCAACTGGATTGTATGGATGACAGGCTACCGAACAAGGTGTTTGATTTAAAAACGAGGGCAGCAATTTCGATTAGGTTGGATCAGCTTAATTATATGGTGAGACTGGACATGGGACGTGAAATTACATAGATATCGACTTACATGATCCATGAATGTTAGAACAATATCGGATATCAAATCAATCGCTCTCATGGATTATTTGAATCTTTTGAGCGTGAATACTATGATATGATGCGGTCAGCAATGCTAAAATATAGGTATGCAGATATTTACCTTTTGTATATATCTTTCGTCTAACAAAGACTTTCATTTTCACATTCAGCCTCCAAGTAAGAATCGGATCCATGGATGGTATTTTCGTTGCGTACCATAATACTGCCAAGATTTTTGGCTTCCAATATATTTCCCTTGATGAAATGGATGCGCGACTCTTTGGTAATTCAGTCCTTGGAGAGGAAAGTTTTTTGATTTCTTTGAAATTACTACGGCACGTGCTGGACACGGTTACTGAAAGGTTCCCCGGAAAGGTAGGAAATAAGAAATGATATGATATATCAAATGGCAATGCTTCATTCGATATATATTCAATAGACTCTTCGTCTGGGATTTGAAACTTCCAAGCGTTCTCAGAATCTTAATATATTTGCCGAGGTTGTCCCCGATGAGGAAGGAACTAACACGCAACAATTGACTACGGATTTCTTCTCCACCTCTCCCTTGGTTCTCGACGAACACGCACCGCTGGCCAAATTTCAATTACGCTGCCACTCCAAGGTTAATGGACGACACATAACCACTGCGCTTGGCGATCTCAACCCTCTCGGAAGTGATTTATGGGAAGTTCATTATGAGTTGCAAGAAATTAAAGCGCCCCTTGATAATTTGCGGAGAGGGTATGCAGCAATGAGAACTCGACAAATGAATATGTACATGCTGCAAGGAGCAGGGGAAGGCCGCGAGTTTCCATTATTGAAAACTGTGAGAAGGTTAAGCCGTGAAGGAGCTTTAGGGGCAGCTGAAGAAGATGAGGAATTTGGGGAAGGTGAAGTTGAAGTATATGGGCAAAATATCAGCGCAGGTTTAGACTTATCACGACCAAGGGTAATGGTGCAGAGGCCCTCACCTTCTGATACAGATACTGTAGTAGACGTGGCCGATAACGAAGGGAAATACTCCAGTAAAAAACGAGAACGAGTTTCAGAACTTATGGGATCCTTAAGATTGCCCATCTGGCCTTGCCCAACAGCATACGAGCTGCGAACCATGAACCGTAAAACATTGATACGCAATCTCAAGAAAATATCACAGCCTGCAACAGGGACGACTGAGGAACTTCGTACTCGTCTCGATCGCTTCACATGTTTCCCCCGTGCTGAGCACATACTACAAAGATGGGAGCAGTTTCTTCTACCCATTTTGCCCAAGCGTTCCGATGGAACCGGAGGAGCGAAAATTCCAGATTTAGATGCATTGACTAAAGTAGAACTTAGAGAAGTCTGCAAGCACCTGGGGGTGTTATATACAAGTAGAGAGAACAAGGCCATACTTGCGGAACGTGTAGTAGAGACGGTTCGAAATGCTAGAGAGGTAGTGGAAGAGGCAGAAGGCCTGAAAGGATGAAAATTTTTTGCTGATACCCCAAAATGGAGATTAAGATTTAAGTGACGGGCAGGGTTTAGAGTTGATATATAATTTATTAAATTGTTCTTACTATGCAATAAATTCAATGCTTGCGAAGGGCAACCATAGATATAGATAATATTACAAAAAATAGGATAATCGAAATTTTGTTATCACAAATCTGGAGAACTACTTCGTCTTCTTAGCGCGGTTCTTACAGGCATAACCAAATCCAAATCCTCCTCTTCCCCAAAGTCCTCAGTCATTAGTAGCTCTTTATCTATCCGCAGGTTTACTTTGTCTTCACCAATTCTGTTTTTCAACCCTCCTCCACGCGTAGATTCATCAATCTTCTTTACCATTTTGTCCAATTCTTGTCTTTCCTCATGAATCATTTCAGCAACTTCAGCTTTTTCTTTATCTTCAGTGCGCCGGTCACCTTTTTCTGACATTCTCGATATCTCTGATATGGAATTTACAGTGGAAAACCGCATCCGCTTAGGTGAAGTCGCTTCAACCTTCGACCTTACTTCATCCATTTTATCACTGGATTTAGTGGTAGTTAATTTGAGATTAATGTCCGGCAAATCGGGAAGCTTAGATTGATGACGCTGGGGTTTCGATAAAATGCCTGCCTGAGCACTTTTGGATGAAGTAGTGTTGAAATCGGTATCACGGGGAGTATCGTAGGATTGGGAGCGTTTCTTAGGAGCTGAAGCAGCAGTAGTTCCAACGACTACTATTTCGTCATCTCCATCGTTCAATTCTACCAATTTTAAGCGTCTATCATTCTCAGTAGAGGTAGGGTTGCGATTGGAAGAGACTATCCTGTGCTCGATCGAATCATCTTCTTCTGATTCCATATGTTTTTCGCCAATATCGGTTTCTCCATGACTCTCTTCTAACAACGTCCTATTCATAGGTCGGCTCTTTCGGGCGTGTCTCGACATTGCCTCCTCCACTGACCATGACCTTTGGTTCTCGTACCTTGAGTGGCCTTCACTCTCTATCTCTTCATCCTCTTCGCTGTTATTGTCGTTCTTTCGTCGCACCACCAAAATCCTTTCTCTTTTCGAAAATTCTTCCCTTCCTTGGTGAGGTCTTGCCATCTTTCTAATTAGAACTTCCTCTCGCTTCTTCATTTCCTCTATTCTCTCTTTTAACATTTTTACCTTCTCCTTGAGTCTATCAATCTTCCCATGAAGCATTCCGCAGTAATCTTGTACATGTTGATTTACATCACGCCATGTGCCGCGGTAAGGACATCCTTCTTTATTGTATGTACACGGAATATAGCGGCAGCGGCGGAGAATATGATTATCTTTGTCCTTGCGTAGAAACGATTCACAGCTGGAGGGATTGTTTGGACAGGATATAAGCTCGTATAAACAGGTCTGGAGATGGGTAGAGAGATCTTTTTTGAGAAGAATATTAGGACAACCGTGCCGTGCGTTCGGACATTCTACCGTTTCGTATTGACACTGGAAATAGAAACATGAACATCAGTTAAAGGATTTTCTCTTTATCTAATATACTATTTACATTAGCCGAATGATTATCGCTTAATGGACCCGTCCATGTGCATCCTGCATCAGAGTAAACACACCGCACTTCTAACCGTCCTATCTGGCGTTTTAAGAATTTGGCAGACTGAAAGCTGGAAGGATTCAGCACTTCTCTGCAGAGAGGACATTCCAGGCGGCCGATGCGAATATTATCGTTGATGCAAGCATAGCAAAAAATATGGTCTGGAAGAGGATTAATATTTATGATAAATTTACACAATTGAGATGGGAGAATTACCTTCACGGCAGCGCACTTGCACCGGATCCTCAAGCACACTTAAACATATAGTACACACAAAATCTTCGCTTATAGGTTTAAGAAAATACTCAGTCGCGATGCCCATCTCCCCTTAAACTCTAATAGCCCAAGGCAATATTATTTTTAGAGACTATTCAACGCGTTTTTGTCAATTTCCGTGTGACTAGTATTTTTTTAGTTGATTAAGTGGTGGGTAAAGTGTTCAAATATAGACGCACATCTACAGTTTCATTGCATTCATTCCCCACCTTTAAGGACGCAAAATATACAGTAGGCGACGCGCAACCACAAATGATCAGCGCATTTTTCATTTACAATCAAAAGGGTGAGGTTCTCATCTCAAGGCTTTATCGTCAAGATCTTAAGTAAGTTCATCATCTCGATCTTTTTCCTATCAGTCTCATCTAATTGCTTCCCTCAGACGTTCGGTCGCTGATATATTCCGCATCCAAGTAATCTCAAATACGGATGTTCGCTCTCCTATCATAACTCTCGGCAGCACATCCTTCTTCCACGTTCGCCACGAAAATCTCTACATTGTTGCAGTAACCAAATGGAATGCGAATGCGGCATTACTTTTCGAGTTTTGCTACAGAGTCGTTAGTATAGGACGCGCATATTTCGGCAAATTTGATGAAGAAGCAGTGAAAAACAATTTTGTTCTAATATATGAACTTCTTGACGGTAATTTTCCAGTATTATTAATTTCATCAAAGGATTGTTATATTTGATAACTTGCCTCCATAGAAATTCTCGATTTCGGGTACCCACAGAATAGTGATGCAGACACCCTTAAGATGTATATTACAACTGAGGGAGTCAAATCAGAAAGAGCGGTAGTAAGTTCTCATTTTTCTGCTGTAGTTCATATTTTTTTTCCCCAGACCTATCTCATTTCGGCTCTTTTTGTCAATAGAAAGAAGATTCTAGGCGCATCACTATGCAAGCAACTGGAGCAACATCTTGGCGCCGTGCCGATATTAAATATCGTAAAAATGAAGCTTTTATCGATGTGATCGAGAATGTCAATCTACTGATGGGTGCTAAGGGCACAATATTACGCGCAGATGTCTCTGGCCAAATCATGATGCGCGCCTACCTTTCAGGTATGCCAGAATGCAAGTTTGGATTGAATGACCGAGTGCCGATGGGTAAGGATACGAGAACACGAGCACACGGTGTGCGAAAAACTGGAGAAACAGTGGAGATCGATGACTTTCAGTTTCATCAATGTGTGCGACTTGGGAGAGTGGATGCTGACAGAACCATCACATTTATACCCCCGGACGGAGAGTTTGAACTTATGAGGTAAATTACTGCTTCCCAGCTCCACCCTGATATCTCGTCTATTTTTCCAGAAAACTGCTTAATTCTAACCACTCCTATTCTCTCCCTGACCCACTATCTTGTTGATTAGATATCGCACTACAGATAATGTCAATCTACCTTTCCGCGTTCACCCGGTCGTTAATGAGATCGGAAAGACACGTGTAGAATATAAGATCCATGTCAAGTCGAACTTCTCCAGCAAGCTCTACGCGACAAATGTCATCCTCCGTATCCCAACCCCACTTAATACTGCCAAAATCGACACACGAGTTGCCACGGGTAAGGCTAAATACGCCCCCGCAGAAAATGCAATTGTGTGGAAGATCCCTCGTTTTGCCGGACAAGCTGAATTCACATTGTCGGCAGAGGCAGAGCTTACCGCAATGACAAACAAGAAAGCCTGGTCTCGTCCGCCTATCTCAATGGAATTCCAGGTGCTGATGTTTACATCGTCAGGGCTGCTAGTACGGTTTCTGAAAGTTTTTGAAAAGAGCAACTATAGAAGTGTAAAATGGGTTCGCTACTGTACACAAGCTAATGGCACATATCTTATTCGATTTTAAATCTATCTAATTTGCTTATATATTCTATCTTATTTCCGCTTCTTTTCTCCATAATCCCTATCAAGATGTCACGATTTTGGTGTAGGAAGGCACTTTCCATAGTCTCTACCGTCAACGCCTACCTTTTGTTTCCGATAAAAACCCTTTTTTTTCTATTATATTATTCTTATTCTTTCAATGATAATATTAGTTTGCATGGCTTATTCACTAGATATCTGAAAGATTATCACTTGAAAATTGCTGAGCTGGGAATTTTGGTTAAGAAATGCTCTTCAGTTTGTGGCGGACGATTTTAATTCTCTTTTTGTGGGATTTTTCTTCCTTCACTAGCGCATCGAAAACACATCCAAAAGAACAATGAAGATCCCTCTAGTGTTGACACTTTAAGCCTCCAAAAAAGTCTTAAATATCTCTTCCTGCTCCATTATAATTTCTCTCTAATATCTTACGAGTGCGATTTTTTACAACACAATGCTGACGGGTTTGAATTACCAGTTAGCTGCCTTCCAACCGCGACGCGGTCGCGGTGACATGTAAATACGCTAATCCTTTACATGCCCTATATCTAGAATGAATGGCTAATGCCATTTGATGTTCATAGAGTGTATGACCTAATTATACGCCAACATCCCAAGCAATCGCGAATGTGTGGAATTGGTGAAAAGGGTATGGAATACTACTTTAGCTTTTAGTTCTAGAGATGATTAACCGAATATTGTTGGCTCTAGCGGATCGGCGTCCACTTGATCCCCCACCTATAGTACAATTGCGGGTTTACGACCGGGAGAGTGCGAACAGTGAAACGTAAAATCACTTCGGGCCTATTAAGCTCATCTTTCATCTTTGATTTTCTCATGCCTTTTATATGCATAGAACCTTTCTTCAAAATCCCTACTATTTCCTTTTTGCATCTCTGGTGTATCCCGATTCTGATCGCGAGTTCCATGTTCTAAGCGATGGCAAGACCCGCTCTACTACAGGCAGCATGGTATCTTCGCTCTACCATCTCAAGGACACGGACAACTGTGACGCTGCTTTTTTTGTTTTTAACGACATCAGCGTAAGAGTAGAGGGCTATTACAGGTTGAAATTCTCCTTGTTTGAGATAGTAGGGCACGAAGTGTTTCACTGTAAGAGTATATATACAGACGAATTTGTTGTGTACTCAGCAAAGCGATTTCCAGGAATGGAGGGTAAGTCAATAAGAACAACTCCACCCATACCAACCTAGAGATTTATCTTTATGCTGTGGGGATTAGAATCAACGCTGCTTTCACGACTTCTCGCCGATCAAGGTCTCAAGATTCGAGTAAGAAAGGAGGGTCAGGGCCGCAAGCGCCTTTCTAAGCGCAGCAGTCTGGTTCTCTATAGTGGTGCACCTGAGCAAGAGGTTGCACCATTAGCCACGGAGAGACACTTGAAACGTGCCCGAAAATCAAGAACAGTGCGAAGTGAAGAAGAGTCTGATGAAATGGAGGAAACCAGTACACTTATGGATTCACAGGTTCATAGAGATGTATCTGGAATCAATACAAAGATGCAGAGAGGAGCAAGGGAAGCAAAAATACAGTTCTGGGAACAGATTCCCTCAGCCCAGCACCATTTGAGATCTTCGTCTTCATCAGAGCGAGATTTAAATCCACCCTCCTCGATAGGCTCATTCGAGACTATAACCGAGGCGAGAAGGGCGAGTGAGCCCTGGTTCAATGCATCGAATCCCATGCTACATGCGCGTGTTTCCACCCTTAACAAAATTGCCGCTAGTGGAGATTCTGTAGGTGGAATGAAATCCACCTACAATAGACCTCGCCTTCCAGCTTCGTTACCCAACCCTCTTCCGACCAACCCACTTCAATACCATCTACAATCTTTCCCGCTAAACTCAAACAAAATCACAACACGACGTCCCCCTCCACCTCCCTTACCACTTCGCGAGTCCGCGCACCATGCCAACATGCATCCAACGCCGACTCACTCACCTACATCCACCTCATCTTCGTCTCCACTGTGTTCGCCTTTAGGCCGGATGACAATCGCAGGAGGAAGCAGTGAGCAGCAGCGCTCCACACACTTGCACACCACGCTTCCCCCGATTTCATCCCTATCGGCGCTCCCTGCGGTAGGTTCGAATTTGAGCTTGGCTGGTGGCATGGTCCCACCCATATCGACACCCATGGAGTCGCTTAGACGATCACTTACCGTGTATGGCAGTCATGCAGATACGGTTACAGCTGCAGCAGGGAGCAATGGAATATTGAGAGAGCTGCCACTACCACGGCCTCTTTCCTCTACCGTATCTAGTATCAACAGTGGAGAAGGTCAGAGTGGAGGGGGCGTTAATCTACCTCCACTGGCGTGGCTGTTGAATCAACCTCCCCACCGCTCTAGGGTAGAGGGCACTTAAGTCTTGGTATTAATATTTTTGGGCTCTATTAAAACATTATTAGTACTTTAATGTTGATACATTCCATGATATTATGGAGGAATTTGACATATATATCTCTTCTATTATTTTTTTCCATCTCTTCTCATGACAATTATTTCTCTCATAATATTATTACATTGAAAAGGTTTTGTTTCTCTATGGTTGTAACCCCTCATTCGTCATTTTTGCTCATTTTTATTATTGGAGATCTCTATTTCGCTTAAAGATACTTTCTTTTCCATTCTCTTTTTTACTATTTCTTTTTCTATTACGCTTTTTAATTTGCTTTGCAAACGCTCTTTAGACTCTGCTTCTTCTGCGTTTGCTCTATGGATATTATCATAGCTTCTATATATATATATCATTTTATCTGCTTGTAAAAAGAAATGAATTCGTTGCTCATCAATAGTGAATAACCTTTATCGTATCATTCGACGTTATGCAGGGTAGCAACCAGTGAACTGAATGTTGTTAACAAAACATGAGAGAACAATGAAGCTAAAATTCCCTCTTTACATCAATGGCTGGTCATGGAAGAATGGCTAAAATCACTGACAAGCCTATGCCAATGTCCCAATCCATAGCTGTAGTGTAACTAAGAAAAGAGCACTATTTATTGAGTTTTCGATAAATAAATATTTCGAATTACGCCGGCTCCACCAGCACTTTCAGATCCACCTCGCTCTCCCCGATATGCACTTTACATGTATGCTCTCCCACTGTCTTGATCCGATCAGCGCTAACTTGCCCTTTGGACACCCCTGCAATTCCCTTCTTCCGCAGTCCTTCTACAACATCCTCTGCTGTTACAGACCCATAAGTTTGTACAGAATTGGGTACAATCGCCCGCTTAAAGCGCAAGGGAGGAAGAGAGCGTAGCTTTGAGACAAGAGAGAGAGCAGCAGCGACAGCCTGGCTTTGACGGATTTGAAGGTTATCAGCAGATTCCTAATCCATAAAGAAGGTAAAGGATATTTAGGTCTTGCATGTGAACGGAAAGGGAGGAGAAATAAAACGCACCGCTGTAATGCGAGCAGCTTGAGCTCGCAGGTTGTCAGCTTCTTGCTCCGCTTTACGATCGCGCGCACCTTTTGATTTCACGATATAACTTGCTAGTCCATTTGGCAAGAGATTATTGCGCATGTAACCCGCTATTCATCCAATTCAAATTTTAATCACTCGAAACATTAGAAAGCTTGGGGAAGAAATCTTACGCTTCACGGAAACTACATCACCTATTTAATCGATGCATAATTACATCAGTTAAAAGTTTCTTCGAGTAGTAATACGGCATCGCTTACCAGGCTTGCCTAACCCTTTCAATTTAGACTTAAGTTGTACTTGGATTGTGCTCTGCTTATGTGCATATCTCTGTGAAAGTGTTAAAATGTCAGAACTATTCTGACAAAAATGCATGTCAAGGTAATATATGAGCTACTTTTGGCGTATTTAATAGAGCGCGTTCTAGCACTGATGATCTCTCTAAAGCAAACAAATGTCTAACGCTGTACATGATTCTTTATAGAGGATCTCGAAGGGAAATTAGAGTGTTTTGATTTATTGTCGCTAAATTTGGCGGTCACACTTTTACATTAACTCTGCCAAAGACCCGATTTCAATGAAACTCCTCTCCCCACTGCAGATATGCGTTGGCTTTTTTTTTTAAGTCCCATAGGAACCTGATCCTGGGAGAATAACAGTATATGTTCTTGGGCATTATATCTTAGTTAGATCTATTTTCCTCAACCCTGTTTCAACAAAGTCTATTTCATCTACTCTCCGGGAGATGCCATGGACAGTGTAGTAGCAAGAAGTGGCGGAAAACAACAAAGCTATCACGCCCTTTCCTTCCACTGCTTCTATTTATGGGATAATCTGCATTTTTGAGATAAGATGAAGCGAAGAGAGGGGAATTATCATAAACTTGAGGAAAAGCCACAGATTAAGGCACATTTTGAAGATTGCATACCGCCTGAGAGATATCGAGTAATCTAAAAATTTTTCTGCTTTGTAGAAACAAAGATATTATATATTGAATAATGTGTTGTCACTATGTACAAATCAAATAAAAATACCATTAGAGAGAAAAATAGAAGGGAGGAAAGAGGGGGAGAGAGAAGAGTAATAAAGGATCATTATGGTGGGTATTAAAGTAGAACAATCAATGGTAAGATTATAAATAAGTTAGTCCTTCCTCAACTGCGATAGCTGTACAACCAGTTCCATGTTCTTATCCAATAGCTGTGCCAATTCCTCCTCAAGCGTCGCATTCCTTTGCTCCAGAGTCCAGATATGTTCGTCTTGGCCCCCGTAATCCCCTCCAGAATTAGAAGAAGCCGATTTCAGAGCCATTATCTCCCTTCTTAATCCATCAGCCTCCGTGCGATATGATAATGCCTCTTGTTCGAGGGTACGTAGTTTGGCCCGGTAGCTGTTTCGTCGACGCTCCAATGTAGCGCGAAGAAGATCCATTTCCCCGCTCAGTTCGCTGAGCATTTCGCCGTAGCGCTTTCGGACGTCGTGCAATTCTCGCTCATGGGCTAAAACCTGTGCCTCGAGATGGACTTTTCCGAACGCATCCCCCCCTCTATCATTCATAGAATTAGGGGTAGGGGGCAATTGGGACTGCATTACAACCTCATTCACTAGATCCAGCTCATTCCGTAAGGCGGCAATGGCGCGCTCCTGCTCCTTAACCCTTTCCTTCAACTCCCGCGCCGTATCATTAGCCTTTGCGAGCTCCATTATTTTGGCGTTAAGAGTGCGCTGGGTATCTTGCGCTGCCTCACGCCGTACGTTCTCGAGCTCCTCGGTCTGAAGCCAAGAGATCCTCGCTTTGGCGCTGGAAAGCTGTTCCTGCAATTCACTGATGTCTCGCTCCCTACGCTCCAACTCTTTCTTCAAACGCTTCATCTCTGATCGAGCATCATTAAGCTTAGCATGTAAGGCACGACGTTCCTCTTCCGCATTCATTGCCTCTTGCTCTTTTTCCTCCATTGCTGCAGCGGCTTTCCCTTGCCATAACTCCAGCTCCTCTTCTAACTTGAGCTCTCGCTCTCGTGCCTCTTCAAACATTTGGTTTCCTTTCTCTTGCCACCCCCGCTCCATCTTCCGAATAGTTTGCTCGAGATGGGCCACTTTTTCTTGAAGCTCACTCCGCTCCTGTTCAATCTCGCGTACATTGCCTTCAGCTTGTCGAAGTGAACTATGCAACTTGTTACCCACTGAAGCCAACTCTCCTTGTAGTGCCTGTACCACTCCCTCCAGTTTTGATTTATCCTTACGGACTTGATCGTACTCTTCCCGGTCAGGACGCTCCTCCAATTCGGCACGAATAGCAGAGACTTCATCTGCTTTTGCCACAAGGTCCTTTCGCAAGTAAGAAAGCTCCTCCTCAAGGCGACGGATCTCTACCTCATGTTCGGAGTCAGCGGTGCTGCGAAGTTTCTGAAACTCTTTGTCGTAATCTTGACGCAACCGTCTTAATTCTTTTTCACGATCGCTTTTGAGTTCTTGAACTTGAGACCGAAGCTTTTTAATTTCCCCTTCCAGCTGAGCAACGATGCCCGCTTTCTCGGCCACATCCTTCTTCAAACGTTGCTCATTCAATGAGTGCTCCCTTGCTAGCTCATCGAGTGCATCCTCCCTGTCTGAAAGCTTTTTTCTCATTTCTTCCAACTTCTTTTCCAGTTCCTCTTTCCCTTTAAGAAGTCGATCTCTCTCAACCTCCACCTTCCTCGTTTTCTCTTCAAACGTATTATCTTGGGTTAGGTGCTCTCGTCGTAATTTCTCTATCTCTGCATTTTTTTCGGTTAACTGTCTCTGAAATGCGCGTATGGAGTTTTCAGTTGAACGCTGCAAATCCTTTAGCGCTGTATCGGCACGCTCCTTCTTTCTGAACAACACCTCATTCTCTTCACAGAGAGATTGGATTCGTTTAGCGAGTAAGCGAGCCAGCAATTCGTCGTTATCAGGGGAGTCGGATGATGAGGACGGAAGTTCATCTGTAGGAAGGAGGCGACGAACAGCATCAAGAAGATAGCGGGCCCTTGCCTGATATTCAGCACTTTTTTGTTTGAGGGCATCAAGCTCTTTAGCGTGTATCTCAGAGAGCTCCTTTCGCACCTAACCATAAAGAGCATCTAGATAAATAACAGAAAAGCACAGAAAAGTAGAATTGCAGAAGAAGTACCGCTTCATTAGCTCGGCCACTAATTTCTCCAATTTGTCTCTTTAAATCGGTTTCAAACTGTTTTAACATGCCCTTTCTGGTTTCATTCTTCTCCCGTTCAAACCCTTCCCGCAAAGCCCGATTCTCTTTCCGCAATCCTTCATTCTCCTGCTTTAACTCGGCGATTTGCGTTTCGACCTCACGCATCTTACGCTCACGTTCTATGGTGGTCACCCGACCGCTAACCACTCGGCTCTTTGATGCGGTGCGAACTAAGTTATTATTCTGTCCACGGCTTCGGGATGCCTTCCTAGCCAAATCTGAATTATTGTTCCCCGATTGAGCCGAGGATGGCTGAGTTAGCTTGCTGTACATTGGGCTTTCTGGCCCTGAGCTATTGGTCGGGTCAGTTCCAACCCCCTCATCTTCGTGAGACGAGAAATCATCAAAATATGCATCCACATCATAGCCCTCTTCTTCTCCCTCCTCATCCTGGAAAGAGGAGTTATTGTGTGTGAAGTGGCGTGACTTGGAATGAAGCGAGCGGCCGTGTGAACGCCGCAGAGAGCGACGGCTAGGGATGGCTTTTTGTCCAGATGAAGGCATAACTTAAGATGGTATTGTTCTAGTTGGTATTATTCAGGTGTAGAGATACCGCCTGCTGTTATTAGTGATTTGTTTTTTGAGTAAGGATATCGGACGGTCAAGAAATTATAAGGAATGGATAGGGACTAATGAGAGAAATTGGATTAAAGTAACAGTTCCAACATTTGGAAATAGCTTTTAAACTTTACGAAATATTCGCGAAGGAATTCCCGGAGTTTGAATACTGTTCCAGGTGGGAGGGGACGGAAAATGGGCTCGGGATTAACCAAAAATATACAGCGACCTATCACGTCCCCTAATTAATAAACTAAATAGGAAAGCAATTATTGTTCGGACCAGCTTATTATTGCAATCGTTATTAGCTTTTTTGCTTGCAGGCTTGGTCCGATATACAGAGAAAGGTGGGGATAAAGAGCTGAAAACAACGACCGTTGTATTTCCTTCTGCCTTCATTTTGCCTGGATGAATCTCTCAGAAAATGAATGTACTACGAAGTAACAAGATCAACTTCCAATGTTTCCTTATGCGAGATCATTCCGCTGCTTAAACTTTTATGTACTGGTGGCTACAGAGATCTTTGTGAAATATATTTGATCTATTCCTAAGATAGTCTTAAGTGTATGTGCTATATATCCTGGCTTGATTAGCCTGATATACAATCGCACACCTACCTGCAATCCTGCATCTAATTGTTACCCGGCGTTGTGCGGATACAAGGAGCACAGGGCCCTACCTGTGAAGTTGACCTAACATCTCCTAAAGTATATCCCGGTGGGAATATCAACAAATGAGAATAGGAGGCCTATACAGCTCTTTTCTCCCGAGGCTAGTTGTCCAAAGCAAATTTTACAAAACAATGGTTACTTTGTTCAATTATCCGATGCTATAAGGTGCTAAAGCATATTTAAGGGATAAAATGGCATAAGGCGGCATAAAGTATCGTCATGATCCCAAGACCTTAGGATTCGGAAACAGGGGTTCAAATATAAATTTTTGTGTTCGATATTTTGCTATATCTCAAAAATCTCACTCCTCTACAGTAATAATATCCCGGTAGCCAATTAGAATGCTTATCTTACATCTTTTTCTTACTCAGCCTGTCACTTTATTCACTATTATCTAGATATCCTATTCTTCCTCTAGAAATCACATTAGTTTACTCTTTCCTCTCTCCTCTTTCCTTGTTATAATAGAATTGCGTTCATCTATTGTCGTTATTTTTTTTAACTGTTCAATGCGATTCTTCAAGTAAGCGTTTATAAGAATTCTTTCCGTTGCCTTGACCATGACTAATAATCGCCGATCTTAGAACTAGCCACACATTCGCGCATCCTTGGCAAGACGTTACTACTGCACATTGGTTTAAATACCCAAATGAAAATCTTCCACATGTTATCTCGGTCGATGTTCTTGACCGCTACGTTGATCCTGTTACCAATTCTCTCGTAACTGAACGCCTCATCACATGTCGCCAGAATGCCCCTGCTGTAATACAACTGGTGCTTGGAAAGGACATCGTTACTCAATACGTAAGAGAAGTAAGTGTTATTGATCTAGAAGGGCGTAGATGCACGATGTGGAGCCGAAATTTGAGCTGGCGCCAAGTAGTAACCGTTGAGGAGCGAATATCCTATGAACAACACCCTTCCAATGATAACAAGTAAGCTTACAGTAAATTCCCTCTGTTATTTTGCGATGAAAGTAGCCTAACGCAATCCGTGTGTCTAGAACCATCTTCAATCAGGAGGCAGAGATCAATGCAAATAGCGCTTTGAGTCGACTCAAAGGTTACTTGGAGGATATATGTGTCAGCACATTTAGCGATAATGCCGCAAAAGGCAGAGAAGCTTTTGAAAATATCTTGGAGCGATTCACAGGAGAATGGTCAAAGTTGTGAAGCGAACAAGAAAAAAAAGATAGAGATATCTTTTCGGATTAAAAAGTCAATGAGGATAGACACTTATTTTATATTGTACCTTATTTGTACAAAAATTGCTCTTCGTGCTCTTATTCATTTTCAAAAGAAATAATAATAAATCGCGTTAAAATAGGTTAGGTTTCTAAGACACAAAATAGAAAAACTAGATACTTTAGGAACCATAAGTAGATCCCATCCAGCCTAGAAGCATGGCAGAGCCCGATTCTTCGCGTCTTGAGCAGTACCTTCTTCTCTCAAAGAGTGCACGTGGCGCTGCATGTGTGCAGCTGATTAAGGATGCACTAGCCGCACCGGGAGTGTATGTGTTTGCTGAGCTGTTAGAGATGCCAAATGTAGCAGAGGTAAATTTGTACTAGAGTAACGCGTCAAACTTTTACTGTTGAAGGATTAACACCTGATCGTGTTGGATTGCATTGGGATTTGAATAGCTAGAGCAAAATCGAGAGTTCGCGCCTTGGCACACATTACTAAAGATATTTTCCTATGGGACATACAAAGATTACAAGGGT
This sequence comes from Calcarisporiella thermophila, assembly GCF_041956535.1. Lineage (NCBI taxonomy): Eukaryota > Fungi > Calcarisporiellomycota > Calcarisporiellomycetes > Calcarisporiellales > Calcarisporiellaceae > Calcarisporiella > Calcarisporiella thermophila. The sequence goes on from NW_027192208.1 coordinate 645,751, forward strand.
ATGCAGGTTCAATTTTAGTAAGGTCTTCTTCTGTTTATAAACCAAGCGATGGAATGTATTTCTAGATAATGTTGGCATTCTACCTGAACTCGATGCTTCGCAGTTGACCAAGCTAAAACATCTCTCGATTGTCACACTCGCCGAGAAGACTCGGGTGGGTTTCCTTCTGCTCCCTCTTTATTTTCCTCTCTAATGTTTATCCCTTTGTAATTACAGACAATACCCTATGATCTCCTTCTTGGTTATTTCGATATACCTAATGTTCGCGCCCTTGAGGATCTCATCATTACAGGATTCTACGCCGGCGTGTTTAGTGGAAAACTTGATCAGCAAAAATCGCAGCTTGAACTCTCCTCCACAATGGGCCGTGACCTTCGTCCAAATCAAATCACTCAGATGCTCGAGGTCCTCTCAAGGTGGTCCGAGCAGACTGATCGTGTCATAAGGGCCATCGACGATAAGTGCGCCTATGTCATGGAAACCATGACACAATCGAGACGAGAAAAGGAGGCGTATGAAAAAGAGTTGGAGCGAGTGCGGCAGGAGTACAGGCAGGCAAGTGCAAGTGGGACACCAGGCGATGTAGAAATGACTGGAGGGAGTGCAGGCGACCCAGCGCACTTTGACAGTGTAGAATATTCGGCAGAGAATATGCGTCGAATGAAAAGGTGGGTTACAAGATAGGAGACAGATCATTTCATACTTGAGCAGCTGACTTCTTGATATATTGATTATCTCCTGGTAGGAGACTGGGTGGATTTACTCGCCGATAAATGATGGTGATAAATTAGTAGAGAAGCTTTGCGTTAGGTCATTTTTGTAAAAATAGCATATTTATGATATGCCCTTAATTGTGCTCTTCCCCACTGTTTTGCAAAATTTTTTTCTTCTTCCTTCAAAAGTCTTTTATATATATGGCATTTTAAACGTGTTGGATTTTAACAGAGAGGATTTGCTTATCTCGATATTTTTCTTTGGCGGTCTTCATTTTACATCCTGCTTATCTCTCACACTGAAGTGGGAATAAAGGGAATGAAACGAAACTGTGTTGAGTGATTAAATAGTAAGGAGTGTATACGATAAAAGAACAGATGCACGATAGCAAAAAATCAGAGTAAAACCAATATCAACAAACTGGATATGCAACGAAATTAAACTTTAGTGTATCGTTTTCATTAAATAGTTTAGATAGATATGGATGCATGTATCGAAAAATATATATATATACTACTTCATAAGTGCGATAGCGTCCAAGAATGCAATAACTTCTCCGAGCTCCTTCCAATCTGGATGTTCAGTCGGTGTCACCTCGCGGAGCTTCCGCACTAATAAAAGGTATCGTGTGATGCGTTGTACAGGTTCGATGAGATAGTCTGTCAGTTTAAGGGGGCCACAGCCAGTTTTGTGAGTTGCTTGGGACAACAGGCGGCGGTGGAGGGCGGCCACGGCGGGACGGCGGAGGGCTTGTCGAGCAACAGGGTAATTTCGAGCATAGTCCGCAAACACGGAGAATTTGTCCTTGTGACGCAGGAACACTTGCGCGACTCGTGCTTGCTCCACACAGACTCCCGCTGGCATGTAGTAATAGCTGCTTGCTGGAGGAAATTCCTCCATGGTTCGCTCAAACTCGCCTAAGAGCTCTTCGCTAAGCTGCAATAGTTTGTCTAGGTGTGAAAAGATGGTGTCGACGTCTCCCCTTGAGATAAGAGGAAGGCGGGAGTCAAGGGTGTTGCGAAAGGGAGTGTAGAAGTCGGAATGAAGGCAGAGCAAATGTTGATGGAATGTACGTTCGGTAGTCAGCAGTTCTTGGAAGTTGTATCGTCGGGTATGGATCTATGTGCGTGATATTAGCGTTTCTGTGGATCAAGCGGAATAGTTCAGTGGCTTACCATTTGATCGATGACAGGGCTGAATACAATATTAGAGGATGTATCTCGCATGTTTTCCATGGATTTGCATCGCCTAATTCTCCTTGCATTATCATCGAATTCAAAGGGAGGAGAGGATAATTCTTGACTGCAGCCAAAGGGTTTTGTCTCTAGATGTGTCCAGGTTACGGACCTAGCTCTACGTTCTCTCCGCTTATGATCCTTTTCGTGCAATTGAGGCCATTTCTCCTCTTTGACTTCCCCGCTTAATGCTGGGAGAGGCCATGCGAACTGATCGTCATTAATTGATGACGCCGAGCTTGAAGGCGAAGACTTGGGGCTGAGCCCAAGCGATTTTATTCCAAACGCCGAAATGTTAATGGTGAGACCGCGCCGACGATACTTCTTTTTCTCGATGAGTGTGGCGTCGTCCTGCTTGGCCATTCCATTGGGGGAAGGGGATCTTGGCGGGGTGGGGAGGAGATAGGAGAGCAGGGAATGATGTTTTCTATGTTTAAGCTTTTTGTGTGTGCTCCGGCATGGTTGTGGATGTTCGAGCATGGTGGAGCAGGAGGAGGAGGGGAGGAGGAGCGGGAGGAAGGGGAGGGAAAAGGGAGATGAATGCTGACTAAAAATCGCAAACAAGAAAGACACAGGGAGGAGTTGGATATTGGTTATTTATTGCTTATTCACGCGAGGCAAGGAAGCGGAAAAACAAGAAATTAATTTTTTCTATCACGAACAGACCAGAGCTCTGTGGTGCCTTCCCTGAAACCTTCGAGGACGGTTGCCCGTTCGCTGTAAGCAGAATTGCAGGCAGTTGACTTGCAAGGTTTGTTGATTCCGCTTGCTGGATCAAATGATGCGTATAATTCCTTTTTGATCAGTATCCCCTTGAAATTTCCGTCTGAATCCACACCTCTTAAACTCGATTTTGATGTGTTTTGCAGTTTCTCAGTAATCTAGCAATTTATCCTAACCCAGCCATCCCTAACCTAATTGTTTGTGTGTGTGATCTGAGTCTCCTCCCTCAGAGCTGCTGCGTCGAGAATCCTGGGCAACGCACCCTCTCATGCACAAGACCGGCAATGTGTCCAGCAGCCAAACGGAAAACAAAATGCAAAACATTTCCCCTCGTCGACCCGTCCCCGTTTTCCCAATTACACATAAACAACGGTCTTTATTAGAAACATGTCAATTTATACACTATTGTCCAGTTCTGCAGCCACTAGCCTCAGAATCTCCTCGGTGCTCTTGCGAGCGTTTCGCACTGCTTTGCGCACAGCCTGCCATCGTTCTCCGTGGCGGGGCTCTGCCGCAATACACCGATTGATCACATCTTGTCTTTGCTCCTATACAGAAGAGAGAATCAATTAGTACTCGGGGTTCTAAAAGCCATAGGCAGAGAAACGCTCGTAGCGCAACCATGGCGAGCATGGTGTCAGCGCTACCGTAAAAACGGGGCATTTACCTCTGTTCCATGCTGTAACTCAAACCGATACCACCACGCCCAACAGTCGCCCCGATCCGGGTCTATTTTCACCGCACGCTCGAACCACTGTCGTGCCTTGTCGACCTTTCGCTCGCTCCAGAATAGTCGCGCCACTACGGTCACCACTCCAGCGTCGTTGTCGCATTTCTTTAGCGCGTCCACGGATTTACTCTTGCGCTGTGGGCGCGGCTCTGCGAAGATAGCTTCGGTCCACAGGAGACCCGAGTCTGGACATTCCTGCAGCGCCTTGGCCAGTAGTGCCCGTGCTGCTGTATTGTTTCCAGCTCTGAGCTCAACGCGGACCGCCTCACACCATAGGGCGGGCGTCTTCGGATTCAAAAGCCTGGCACGCTCAAGTAGTGCCCTTGCTTTGATCATAAGCCCAGCACGCTCCTCGAGCCGTGCGGCCAAGATCCACAGCGGCACACTCTTAGGACAATTTTTCATCCCCTTTGCATAGGCCTCTCTCGCCCGTGGAATATCACCTCTGTCCTCCTCTGCTAGCTGCCCAGCTATCATCCACAATTTGTCGAATCCGGGGTGTTTCTCCAACGCCTCCGCTAATAATCGCTCCGCCTCCGGTACATTCTCCAACTCTCTTTCCAGAACCACCGACTTCATCCATACCCTCGCGGTCCCGGATTTCTCTCTCGCCTTTGCAAGGAGCTGCCTTGCAAGCTCATACATTCCGTTCTCAGCCTCGAGTTTCACCGCCGCCATCCATATCTGCTCACTGTCCGGGTTGGCTTTGAAGGCCTCCTCCAGAATCGCTCTGGCGCCTCCCACGTCACCCGCAAGCCATTTCTCCTTTGCGCCCATGAGCCACAACAGCTCCACCCTTGGGCAGTAACGCACCGCCCTCTGTAACAGCTCCTCCAAGGATGCGGGGGTGCCATGCTCCTTTTCCAAAAAGGCCGCTCTCTGCCAGATCACGCTCCGATCCGGGAACACCCTAAGGGCATGGGCGAAGAGGGCACGTGCTGTGGCAAAGCATCCCTTCTCAATGCACATTTCAGCGTCATCCATCCATGTGGCCTCACGATCCTCTTCCTCAACCCCCATTCCTGCCGTCGCCCGCACAATCGCCTGGCATGTTGCCACGAATCCTTCTCGCTCGCACGTCTGGGCCTCCTCTAGCCATTGCTCGCGCTTCAATACAGCACCCAATTCCGAAAGTCGCTGTACAGCCCGTGTAACAATTGTATTGACCATTTCCTCGCTTCCGTTCTGCTCTTCAAGACGCGCAGCAGCCATCCAAATCTCGTGGCTTGTGGGGACTGCTTTGCGTGCGCGGTTTAAGACCTTGCGAGCGTTGTCATAATTCTCGAGACGGGCAAGTGCAAGCCATAAGTCGACGGACAAGGGAACCAACTCAACGGCTCGAGCCAGCAGAACACGGGCATCGGAAGGGTTTTCCTCCATGTTCACAGCAGCTTTCCAGAGTTTCACAGAGTTTGGAACGAATTCCAGAGCTCTTCTTAGAACACGTTTTTTCGCCTTTGCCTCCGTCTCTAAATCCACGGCCTTCAGCCAGATCTTTACCGCTTGCGGCAACTGCCTTACCGCATCGGCTAAAATAACTTTAGCGTTGTCCACTGTGTTGAGGCGGGCAGCTTCAAGCCATACGTCTTCGCTCTTGGGGCATTCTTCGCAGCCTTTGGCGATGATCGACCGTGCCTGTGCAAGCTTGCCCGCGTACTCCTCAAGACGAGCCGCTGCGATCCATCCGGGCGCATGTTTAGGATTAGTGGTGATGACAGACTTCATTAGCAATCGTGCTTTTTTGATGTCTCCAATCTCTGCTTCGCTTCTCACAACCACGCTGCTCAGATCGGTGAGATAGCCCTTAGGATCCACATTGGTCAGGCCGGTAGCGGAATCCGTCGAAGCTTGGTCAAGCTTGATCTCAAGTAATCGATCGCGAGCCTTCCTTATCTCGTTGAAATTTGTCATCGTTCCATCTGCAGGCGTCTCGATCCCACCGAACCGTTGCTCTCGCGGATCCAATTGAGTCACGTATTGATTCCCTTCTCTTGCCTTGGCTAAAATCGAGTCGGGCAAAGGAGTAAACATTTCTTTTTTATTTCCCTTCTTTCTGTTTCTGCCTGCCAAATCGCCCACCTCTGGTATATTGTTCCATTCTGTCTCGCTCACAGTCGTGAGCGCTCGCTTTAGATCTGCAAATTGCTGTTGGATCTTGGGCCGTTCTTGTCTGTAGCGTTTCATCTCCTCTCGTTCTCGGGCTTCACGACGAGCACGCCGTCGCTCATCCATTTTACGATCGACCATTTCCCATACTCTATCCGCTTCCTCGTCGTCTTGTTCATACGGGGCACTATTGAAGAGACCCGTCTCGGTCTCAGGATCTTGGTATTGTTCGTCATCTTCCTCCTCCTCATCTTCACGTTTAGCTTTCTCAGGAGCTTCTATCGGTCCTTCTCGTGCAGGACCAATATCTGATCTTGTTGTGAAACCCGTTGCTCTACAAAAAGGATAAATCTAATTAGCACTCGTGCCCATGAGGAAAAAGCAATGATCTTAAAAGATCAATGAAAAAACAGTCATTAAAAGTTAGCCCACTTACCCTCTTCCAAGTCCAGCAACATAATTCGGTGGGGCGGGTTTCCCCATAAAATCTTTTGTTGCTTTCAGCATTTTGTTACAATATTATTTCGATTGAAAGGAATAAGGAGAGCAAAGACTTGGCTATTAAACCGTGTTGTAGGTGGCTAATTTTGTGACGTCTATTTATCTTCATTTTATCCCTGAAGTACTTATATTATTACTGTATTTCTCCTAAAAAAAATGTTAAGATCCTTCGCATTACGTACCCCAGCGATCTTGGGGCAGCGCACTCTCTTATACTCGACTGTAACACATCCCGCGCCTTCCGCCTCCAATGTTGCCGCTCAGACGATCCAAAATCCATCTCAAGCTCAACAGAAATCTCGTCGACCAAAGAAACGATCTCTGCCTCAAAGAGGGGAATCTGCTGACAGCGCCCAGATATCTGCTTTGCTTGATTCAGTGCTACCATCAAACCAAGTGATTCAACAAGAATTTATTCGACCTCCTCGTCGTCCCCAACGCAAATCGAATGGTGCATCGTCTTTTTCCAATAACAAAGAAGCGAACGGCCGCTCGGAATTCCAATCCAGTAACAATAAACGCAGCGAATTTCAATCTAAGAGGCAGAACAATAACCAACGTAATCATCAACGTAACAATCAGCGCCGGAATCGGTCTCCTACCCCCCAGGTTCAATTAGCGAAACCACAAAAATTCGAAGTTAAAGATTTCGACTGGAACTCATTTGAGGTCGCCCGCTCTCCTCTTCCCATTCACAATAAAGCAAAGACGGGTGAGGAGAGAAGATTGCAAGAGCTGGAAATTCTGGGAGGAGACTACTCGCGCTACCTGGAAGGATTTAAAGGCTTGCCGGTGATGACGGGGAGACTTATCGGAGGAAATGCCACTTACGGGCTTGAAGAGCGAATGACAGTGGCTAATGTGGTATCGGGTGCGCTCGGAAAACAGTAGAAAATAATTATCCCTTTTTTAATTATAGAGTATCAAAAAACAAGTGATATTGTCAAAATAAATCGAAGCAATGATATTGTATATCTTCCAATAGAGCTTGAATTGAGTGAAACTATGCAATCATTGAAATGACAAGCCAATTTGGCATATTTTATCTTGAGTGGTAATACGAAGCAAAGGAGATTCGAGTTACCCAGATATGATTCAGTTGGAAAAGTTACGAGTTAACATGACATTATCATGTCCAGCAGGCTCCACGGCAAACTTTATTCATCCAACCTCGCTATAGCATCAGTTGAAGAATTTCTAAATTATATTTATATGCTGAAGTGCTTGTAGGGAAACTTTATTTCATTTTTCTAGGTCGAATTCCGTTATCAGTAAATTGAATCATTATGCACTGTATGTAGTTCATTTGAGTCGCATCCCAATCCGATCAAACTTAAGTATATCCCCGCGGCAAGGAGAGATAGGAGTAAGGAGGGAGTAATAGAGCAGACTGCGCACGGAGTCTACTTGAGTAAGCGTGCCTCTGATGTACGAGCTCTCTGTCCCATCCCTATTCCAAACACCTTTATATATATTTTCTTATGGGATTCAGCCACGGCGCATTCGCCCTCCGCGTGTCACCCCGTGAACACCTGATTTGAGTTCGAGGTAGCTTACTCTCCATTTAATTTAAATAGCCGACCGATGTACATATTACGTCACAGTACATCGGCCCATCATGCAAGCTTCATTTCATATAGCTATGGGGAACTCATTCTCAGGGGAAAGCGTGACGATTATTAATTCTAGTCGGGTACAATACACGTATATGGATGCGTGCCCGCATATTGCTTCATTCTCCAAAGGGCCAAGGTAAAGGTGAAAGAGGAAATATCAGATAACCTACTTCGTGAAGTAAGGGAGATCACGCTTGCAAAGGGCCGGGGACCTAAGCGATGAGAGATCCTATATGCAGAAAAAAAGAACTACCTGTTGCTGCATTGTTGGGAAAACTCTCCTCAGCGCTTTCTTAGCGAGATAGAGAGGAAAAAGTATGTTTTTAGAAATGCTCGGATTATTACTTCAGCGGACCAAAAATAATTTTTTTTATTACTAATTCTCTTATTGCGCTTGGGTTATATAGGGATATTGTTGCCCCATTGACTAATATGGCGTGTCTAGGTTACTAACCTATATTTGACCATGACGAAAGGAAGCCTTTGTCCGACTATGACGTTTGTTGAACTTTCATTCACTTTTGCTCTACTTCACCAATAATCCTGGTTCACTTTCACTTTTCAATGAATATTTCTCGATCTTCTCTACTATTCTTATGAGCCATTGATTCTCTTGATTTTGCCAGGATCGATCTAACCATTTGCATGAGTTATCATTAACTTATCCTCCTCCTTTCTTCTTCGGTCTTCGGACCTTTTTATCAGCTTTAATCAAACATCCACTCTGTGAATTTTCCAAGTTTACTGTAGCCTACTGGAAGTGTGTGTCCATATGAGTTCATTTCCACCACACCTCTACAACACAGCTTCAACCTCAACTGTGACCGATCGATCGACACATACAATCTGGCAACACGACAACATTGGACGCCGCCCCGCCTCTCCTTCACGCCGTACTTCACTCATCCTTGGTGCATCGTCCGATTCTTCTCCACATCTCCGGAATTACTCAATAAATAATCTGGATTCTACCACACCTGTAAAAAGTTCCCGGCTTCGGGGCGATGGACACCATTGCTCGCAACAGCAACAGCAGCAGCAACCACAGCAGCAGCAGCAACAGCGACTATTTCCGCCCGTCCCAAATCTGTACAATTTTGCGCTTAAGCTAACAGCAGAGCTAGATCTGCAGTCATTATGGACACGTATAGTTGAAAATTTAGCGGGGTCTTACCAAGCACAACGGGTGTGGCTCTTGGTCCCCCACGATCAAACCGATACAATCAACACACCATGGGGAATTCTGGCGCTTTACAATAAACCAGCCCACGGAGAGACCCTGGAATTGAATGCCACAGCTACCAACGAGTCCGAAAATAATGCCAGCGGGACGAAACTACAAGCACATGTTCCACAAGTGTTCGATACTCTGCTACCCTTCCAGAGTCAAGTTGATCCATTAATCGATAACCGTGGGGTTCAGAGCGTTTTGCACCGCGGAAAAATGGTGGTGGTATCGCGCGAATACCGCAGAGTAGCGGGGCCGGGTGGTATTTTTTCACCCAATCCTGCTGGAGATCATTTAATCAATACTGACGACCGTGACGCATTCAGCAAGGGAATTAGAAATCACTTCAAAGGGCTTGATGGGCGGAATTTGGTGGGGAGTGGTTCGAAGGAGACAAGTAGTGAGAAAACAACTTCACGTGTAGTCGACTCGCGCTCACTGGACACTCCTGCACTGGATCGTTTGGAAGGAGGGTATTTAGGTCAGGGAGATTTGAAATTTGACAGCAAAGGATTGATGTACGAAGACATAGCGGATGCAATAGCATCCTCCCAGGAACCTGACTATGAAGAATACGAACAGGCCCCTCCCAGCCCGTGGTCTCAATCTCCGGCCCCCTCTCCTGCAATGATGGACCCAAACGTGAACCCATTTTTCCAATCGGCCCCCAGCATCGATGACGATGCCTTCAACCCCGGAGTCGGGTCCTCCACCTCCTACAACGATCAGCGTGTGCCCTATCCACCCCCCGCAAGCAACATTCATTCGATTGTGCATATACCACTTGTTCATCCCGCCGCCACCCATCCGCACTCAGAACATCCGCCATCTGCGATGGCTATTCTCTCTTTTGTATCACCACTTGTACCGTATCCACAAGAGCATTTGCAGTCACTGTCTGCTCTATCGCCATTTATTGCCACAACAGTATCATCTGCTATGTTGTATGCGCGCACGGTCAAGCAGATGAAAATAGCCTCGTACAAATCCCCTCATCAAAACCATCACTATCATCATTCGCCACGAATCCATCCTCCAGCCGGAACCAAATGCAAACGGAAACCTACTGACACCGATAATCATGATGAGCAATCGACAAGTACCTCCACACCCTCCTCTGGTTCCAGCTCATCGCTTTGGGAACCAACATCATCGCAACATGCTACCGCAACTGCCGCGGTAGAGCTGAACACTCCGTTTTCTCATACGGATGCGTCTGATGATGGGGTTGTACAAGAGAAAGAGCAGTCATTGGACAGGGGTCCCGTTAGCTTAGAAAGCGCAACAAGTCGGCGAAAAGGGGTAGTAGACCATCAAATACACGAGGAGGGTGAGGAGGAGCAGTGGGAAGAAGAACAAGAGCGGGATAGCAGCAGCCTAAAGATAGTCACAAAATCTGTAAAAACCAGAGGATCTACTCCCTCAATTGACTCCAAGAAGGCTTCCAGCCGGCCAGCTTACTCGAATGTCAAACGTGTATCTTCTGGCTCAAGTGAGGAGCAGCTGGTTGACAAAGGGGACGAAATTGATCCAACCAACGGGGGATCACACAAAGTGAAAATAGGCGGAATTTCAGTTAGAAGTGCACCCTGGCGTAGACGCCCTCGTCGAACTTCTGGGATACAGAGTTCTCTCTTCCAGAGCTACTTTAGCGATGGTGCACTGCTCTCAACTCCGCGATCCAAACTACTGAGATTAATGATTGATGGGATCCCTATCATTGTCTTGTAACTATCAGCTTTCCTATATCCATTTTTAACGCCTTGAAATAGAGTTTTGACCTATATTTTAACCAATTATAGCACATGCTGCCCGTCGAACGGACGTACAACGTGGATAAATGACCGCATGCTCCAGTATTCTGGTATAGAGCTACGCGACTTCCTTGACCATGGTTGGACCTCGGTGGTGCATCCCAACGATCGTAAGCAATACCACCAAACATGGCAGCAGGCTTTTGCCCGGCATGAAAGCTGCTCGGGCGAGTATCGACTGCGACGGTTTGATGGTGAATATCGCTGGTTTATATGGCGGATTGTTCCTCTGCGTGACTATCGAGGGAGCATTGTCCACTGGTTCGGAACGTGCACAGATATTCATGATCAACGCCTCGCCCAAGAGCAGCGGAGTCGGCAGAACGTGGTGGAAGCGAACGAAAGGAAATACCGTCTTCTTGCTGAAGCCATACCGCAAGTGGTGTTCACAAGTACACCAGATGCGGGCATAACCTATGTGAATGAGAAGTGGCAGCAATATTCGGGGCTTACTTTTGAGCAGTCGTGTGGACTTGGCTTCCTCTCACATGTGCATCCCGATGATCGACCCAAATGTACTCTCCCCAAAGACATTGCTGGCGAAGACGAAGGAAAGGGGGATGCAAACGAAGGGGGCAGTGGTGAGTCTCTAGGGGATGAGAATATATACCAAACGGAGGTGCGATTGCTGAACAGACGCGGGGAATATCGTTGGCATTTAGTGAAGTGTGTGAGGGTCGAAAGCGAACCGGAGCGTGCGTGGTTTGGCACTTGGTAAGTAAATGGGATTAGGTGTGGTTAAAATGACTAGAATGGTTGCACTGACCAATCTCGCTGGACCTCTTTTGATAGTACGGATATTAACGAGCACAAACTACTTGAGAAGACGCTGAAGGAAGCACACGATGCCGCGCAGAAGTCGACTGAAAGCAAGACACGGTTCTTATCCAACATGTCTCATGGTATGTGTAATCCCCTTACCTTACCATTATCATTTCCTAGTGGCTTCCTCTTAACCGCTCTCTCATCCGACCATAGAAATACGGACACCGCTTATTGGGATCACCGGTATGGCCACTTTCCTCCTCGACACCAAACTTTCGGTTGAACAGCTGGATTATGCACTTACTATTCAGCAGTCAGCCGATGCTCTGTTGATGGTCATCAATGACATCTTGGATTTCAGCAAAGTGGAGGCAGGCATGATGCAGCTCCAAATGGAGCCGTTTTGTGTCACCTCCTTCCTGGAGGACTGCCACGAGCTGCTCGGATCGCTTGCGATTCAAAAGGGGCTTGAGCTGAGCTTCTTGGTTGAGGACCAAGTCCCGGAAATTGTAGTGGGGGATCGGATGAGGCTGAGGCAGGTTCTCCTGAATATGATAGGGAATGCGATCAAATTCACCAGTAAGGGGGAGGTGTTCACGCGGTGCTCCGTGCACGAGTATGACGAAGAGCGCTCGGAGATCTCCCTCTTTTTTGTGGTGATTGACACGGGTTCTGGATTTGATGCCAACGAAAAGGCGCGTATGTTCAAACCATTCTCGCAGATCGATACGTCGCGGCGGTCGGGCGGCAGTGGGTTGGGCCTTGTGATATCGCAGCAGCTTGTCCAGCTTCACGGTGGAGAGATGGGATGTGAGAGCAAAAAGGGCGAGGGATCCAAGTTCTATTTTACGGTGAAATTTGGCATACCGCCCCCCCATACGGAGCCAAAGCCGCACACCCCAGTCAGCGAGACTCTGAAGTCCCCCTTCTTCCGCACCGTGCAAGCAGAAACAAGCTTGGACCCTCGTACACCCTTGCATGCGCCTCTCGACGGCAATTATTTTGGACAGGCGATGGATATCCCACCCGCCGTCCCCTCCTCAACCACGGTTAACATGATGCTTCGGCCCGAGATCGAGGCGAAGCTACGGTTAGTAAGCCAACAGAGGTGGACAACGCAAGGCCAGCCGTTGGAGCACACCAATGACGAGCAGACAAAGAGCCTGCCCGAGTCTCCGGATGACCATCACAAGCTGGCGGACAACTTTGCCGAAGATAGCGACGTGGGAAGCCCAACTCCTACGGAAAAGGCCAATCCCATGAAATACTTTGGCATGATACCGGCTCAGAAATCGGAGGTCTCGGCGCCGGTGGAATCGCACCCTTTGCCGGCCCCTGCCAAACAGGCTGAGATAAGCGCGGAGGACATGGCGAAGGAGGTGGATATGGAGAGTTTTATCCCGCCCGGAGTGGAGGCTCGCACCCTGGTCGTGGTGGAGTGGCCCTATGCTTGTGAGTGCGCCGTGCACCATCTGTATGGGATTTTGCCCTCGCTGCGGTTTGATATCGCTAAGGACTATGACGACGCGTGCGAGCGCGTCAAGTCGGCCACCGTTCCCTACTTCTGCGTGCTGATCAACCTCTCTAGCTCCAAGCAGGTGCTCTCCCTCGCCAACCTGCTGAAGCACACGCCTCTGCACGCGGCGGCGCTATTGCTGATTTTGACGACGCCAACGCAGCGAAGTGGGATCTTGGAGGGGATCAACGAGCTTCCGACGCGGTGTGAGTTCGTTTTCAAACCCCTGAAGCGCAGTAAGCTGGCGTCGGCTCTCGAACTCGGGCTCAAGCGCAGCCTGAACTGCGGGCCAAAGAGCTACCGCGGCCACCTGGCAACGCAGCAACTGCTAGCGTCGCAGAAGAACCTGTTCACGCGTATGGAGCAATCGATTGGGGGAAAGGGGTACCATGTTCTGCTGGTGGAGGACAATCCGATCAACCAAAAGGTCATTACGCGCTATCTCAACCGCATTGGTCTGGACGTGACGCTAGCCCAGGACGGGGTCGAGTGTCTCGCACAATTCCACTCCCATCCCGTCGGATACTTCTCGCTCATCCTGTGTGATCTCTGCATGCCCGAGAAGGACGGGTACGCAACGACGCGGGAGATACGGGACTGGGAGCTCAAGCACTTGGGCGACGGCCAGCGGCCAGTTCCGATTGTGGCGCTCTCGGCCAACGTCATGGATGGAGTGAAGACCCTCTGTGAAATGGCGGGGTTCAGCGCTTACGTGTCGAAGCCGGTAAGCTTCACCGAGCTAAGCGAGGTGATACGACAATATGTTCTAGAGCCAAATAGGGCCGGTGAACATCGCGACGAACCTGGGTTGCACATGGGTGGCTCTGAGCGATAACGCTGTCTTGGTGGGTTAAGGGCGCTTCTCCTCCCCCCCCCTTTTTTTTTCGTTTTATTTTCATAGAGTTTGATAACAGGGGGTCAAAGAAAGGAGATAGGTTTTCTGTATTTTTCTACTTCTTCTCCCTTTCGTTATTCCCAGTTTCCACCTTTATCGTTTTCCCTGTTTATTATCTTATTATATATTATTTTTCAAAAATTTTTTATTATCTTATTCATATTATTCACTGTAGTGATGTCTTTTCTTCTCTTTTTCTTTTCCTTTTTGTCTCTTCTTTTGTAATTTTCTCCTGCACAGCTTTATTTTTCTTCTTTTTTTTCTATTTCTCCACACGATAAAAATATAAATTTTAGAATCCATCCTCCCGTTCCGTCCTCAGCCGTAAATTAGCTTCGCCGCTGGTGTCGATTAAGGTTAGCCTCGAGCCCGCACTCCCCGTTCACCCGTAACCGGAATTGGCTCTCTTAATAACCGCATATTAGATTTTGAGGAGGGCTGTCTTTCTGAGACAATTACGTATAAAAAACACCACCGACTAATTTTTTCTACACCGAAAAATCTGGTATTAATGGCTTTTTTTCTCTTCCCCGTCCAAGCTATACTGTAACATGCTCACGCCATGGACACCAATCCAACCACCAAGCTCTCCTATTTCAAACGGAGAAAGATCATGATTGCTTGCAATGCATGCCGCAAGAGCAAGCAGAAATGTTCCAACAGTGAAAGTAAGTGTCTTCGGATTATCGAGGGGGGAGGGCGAGGGTCAAGACCCCGTCTGATGCCCGTCTGTTATTCTTATAGTTGATTCGCGGTTCCCCTGCAAACGATGCACGGAAAAAGGTGGGCCCCCCGACTTCTCCGGCTTCCAGCATTCTCTCTCTAAACGGGATTCATTTTCTATAGGCATTCCATGCGTCTACGAGAAGAATGATCGCAAAACCGAGAGCTTCGAGTCCCACCTTGAGATGATCGAGGCCTCTCTGCACAAAATCCAGCAGCGCCGCAAACCCAACGCCAAATCCTCCTCCACTTCCCCTGCATCCTCCCGCATCCTCACGGGCACTCCCTCTTCGAACACCGCTGACAACATGATCCAGCAGCTTACTCAAAGCGTTGCCGATATAACCCTCCACATCAACAATATAGAGTTCCCGGTGCTCCCGCAGTCGCCGTCCCTTTACCCTCGTATGGTCAAGATGCCACCGGTTGAGTTACAAAAGCGGCTCGTATCCCTCGCGCTTAACATCCGGTTTCGGATTGTGCCGCTCGTGCAAGCAGAAAATTTCATGCAGCGGCTGGGCGATGAGTCGAACCCGCCCCATCCAGGCCTTGTGTATGCATTGATGGCACACGGAGCAAAGTACACAGACGATGTTTCGTTTTGTTTAGATCCAGAGAAAATGGAGACCATGGGCGTGCCATTCATTGAAATGGCCCAGCGCATTGCATGGGCCGAGGTCAAGAAGCCGTCGCTGGCAACTCTTCAGACGCTGCTCTTGGTGGCCGTGTTTGAAGACGGAACGAGCCGGTTCAGCATGGCGCCCATTGTTACTGGTGAGCACGAGCTTTGTTGCTCTTTGTTTTGAGTATCTTTTGATTGATGACTAAGGTGATTTAACAACCTTGTCTGATCAATAGGCGCAACGGCCCGCATGTGTTTCCTCCTTGGATTAACCCGCGAAAAAACATACGCACGCCTGTCCATCCAGGAAAAGATCGAGTACCGCTCCGCCTTCATTCTGGCATGGCTCATCGAGAGCGCGCAAAGCTGCAGCGAGACAATCCGTCTCCCTTTCGCTTTCCCCGAGGGCAGCTACGACACCCAGCTGCGGTTTGGCCACGAAGAGTTGGAGGAGCTCCCCGAGCTCAAGTACCTCGAGATTTTTGCCGACATTTTCCGGACGCGGCGCTCGCTGTGGCTGGCGAGGTTCGATCGGTGGCGAGACGAAGAGCCCGGCCCCATCTCTCAACAGGAGTTCACGGGAGCCCTCCAGCAGATCGAGCGCATCAGAAACAGGCTTCCCCCGCTGCCGCCCTTTGACCCGTATCATCCCGAGGTGGATACCATGCCCAACACTCCAAGCGACATTGCGCAGTGGGCGCTTCCCCTCCACCTGATGAACGACTTCACAAGCCTTGAAGCCTGCCGTTTGCGGGCTGGCGAAGGGGTGCCCCCCACCGTCTACGAGCGGGTAATGGCGGAGGCCGCCTGCAGGATCACCACCACCATGACCCTCCTGGACGACCGCAGATACTACAACTTGACGTTCAACCTCGTGGTGACGGCCTCGCTTGCTGCGGCGCGGGCGCACCTGCATACCGCTCTCGGGGAAAGCTCCGAGTCGTGGATCGGGTTCCTGTGGCTGATGCGCAATTTGCGAGCATTGAGCTCGACGCTGGCGTGGGCGACTACGCTGGCGGGGCAGGACGTGCGGCTGCGCGTGGTCAACAACAGCCTCAAGGTGTGTAAGGCGGTTGCCGAGCGGTTCTATCCGCCAAATATGCCCATGCCCAACTTCCCGGGCGGATCTCCCCCCTCAGGGCCACAGACCTCGTCCTCGCTGCCACTGCCCTCCTCGATGTCTCCGATGCAGGCCTTTGTGGGCGGCATGCAGATGCCATCCTCGTTGCAGCAAAACTCGGTTCCCACCCTCTCGCCCGCGTCCTCCTCGTCCCATCCGCCGTATTTGCCCAATGCCGCCACCTCTTTCATGCCGATGCCCTCCGCCCTCCCCCTGGGGAGCTCCTCAGCTAGCGTTATACCCCCCGCATCCGCCCCCTCCTCTCCGCCTTGGGGATCTGTCCTTCACACGATTCCGCAGAAGTCAGTGTCGCCAGCAGCCTCTTCCATCTCCACTAACACGAACTCGCCCCCCACCAACTCACACTCCATACCCTCCTCTACCATGTCGGACCCTGCATCCCACCCCCTCACCCAGCCGTCCTCCACCCAACCTCCCCCACCACTTTCGCAGTCCCCCCTGCTCCACTCGATGCAATCCCACCTAAAAGAATGGAGTCACGGCGACCTGAATGCCTCGCTAGCTCTCCTCCTGACTCCGGGCCCCGGCTTCGATGAGTCGCAATACGAGATCCCCTCGTTGGTCACCAGCTTCCCTGTGACCTCAAGTGATTCCTCCTCGCCTTTTGTGGTGGAGAATACCGGAGCTTGCGAGGGCAACGACAATGGGTTGAGTGGCAAGAAGCCGGGTGTGGAGGAGCCGGTCCCCGACCTGGATCCAAACATGGGCGTGGTTGACTGGAATATGTTTTGGCAGAGCTAGCTTGAAATTTGATACTCAGTGGTCCTTATCTCGCTTATACCAGGTGCTAGTCAATAACGAGGTGCCTTCCCCCCCCCCCCCCTTCATGACGTCTGCTGTTTTTTTTTTCGCCCTCTTTTCTCCTTCATCTACTAGGTAGCATTCCCCCCCCCCCCTTTTTTTTTTCCTTTGTTTTCGCAGTCGCTATTTTCTACTACCTTCTATTTGTGTCTTCTTTAATGTTCTTATTTTTAGGTTTTGTTGTATATATTTCGTTTCTATTGTTCCTCGCGACTCTTTTTGTCCGCGCATCCCCCCCCCTCCCACGAAATAAAAAGTGACGATGGCGGTCACTCTATCTCATCTAAAGCATTGGACTTTGGTAGTAGATTTAGACTGGTTGGCTTTAGGAAATCTTAATTCTGGAGAAGGAAATCATTCCATCTAAGCGCTCGTGGTACAATTTTTTTTTTCGCAGAACCATTGAAAAATACCAAATAAAAAATTCGGCACTTCGAACTACCTCTATCCCTAATCTATTTGGTAGTAATTCGTCTTTTGATTTTGCCCTTGTTCCTCTCAGCGATTTGTATATACACCCCATTTTTTTCCGCGTACAATCAGCTCCTTTACAAGCGTCGTCAGCCTGCTCCCCAAGTGCGACCGAATGCAAGAACAGATGAGCTTTAATCTTTCGACTTTGGCAGAGACATCCTCCGCTGCGGTCCCGTCTCTGGATCAGCAACAGCAGCAACAGCAGCCCAGTCCGATGCAGATGTCACCGGTGCCGCAGCTCTATCCTCAGACCTCCGAAGACATCGCGTACCAGAAGATAATGGAGAAACTACAGGCAGCGCTCCGATCCTTCTCGCATCTGCTCGAGCCTCCAAATGTCCCAGCCAGCCCCGCGAGCCAACCTCCCCCCAAGCAAACGGATGATCATTCAGACCCGGATAATACAGTGCCGAAGCAGAAGGCTGCGCTCCCGCAAAAGTCGATGTCGGTGTTCCAGCGGCTGAGCTATCTCAGCACGGATGGCATGATTTCTAGCTCGCAGCAACAGAATGAGAAGGAGTCGAACTCTGGGAGAGAGCAAATTCGTAGCCGTGATCCGAGTAAGTTCAAAGCAGAATCTAATCCACATTACAGGCTCCTGGTCCTCTGTTTTTGTATCGCCCCCATTCTCATTCAAATCAGCCGCTATCTCACCTCCTCCCCATTTTTCTCGCTATTCTCTCCTTGGCCTCGCGGTGGATAGGAGTCTATCTGAGGGCACGAACCCCCCCGCCGGATGAGCCTCGACTTGAGCGACCTGTCGATCTCTCTCGCAATATCCTCCGCCTCATCCTGGACTTGAACTACTTCGACCACGTGAGTGAACAGCTCAACGAGCAAGCCAAGGACGCAAACAACACGGCCGATGCGCTACAGACCCGCATTGCCCAACTCGAAGCCGAGCTGGCCGCCCTCCGCCATTACCAGGCCGCTGTGGAGGAGGAGCAGGCCGGCATCCAGCGCGACCGGCAGTATGTCGGCCAGCTCATCCACGAGCGAAAGGCGGTGATGGAGGAAGTCATCCTGCAGAACGGCGAAACTCAGTTCCCGGAAACGCCGGCCAGCATGCTGCAGCTTATCCACGACGAGGCGAAGATGGAGGAGGAGAACATTGCCTATTGCCACACGTTCAACTTCGGGGACGGATGCGTGCGCGGGGGCGAGAGGGCGGGCGCTTGCGCCGACATGCACATTTGCTGCTTTTGCCAGGAGGAGCACCCCGTTTACGCCTGCGACAAGGTGCCTCTTGCCCTCGCCCATCGGCCCTCGGAGGCCCTCTCCCCCTACTCGTCTCAGCTCCAGAAGCTCACCTTCTCGATGCCCAAGAACAGCGGGTGGCAACCCGTGGCCACCTCGGGGATTCTCTCGCGGCTGAGAGCGATCCACGACCGAACCATCCCCCTCAGCCAGCGGCTCATTAACCAAACCCTGCTTGAAGGGCTCAAGGACATCACTGCCGGTAAGATCTCTTTCCCTCTCTCTTTTCTCCCTCCGTAGGGGTGGAGGGCGATCCGATTGAATTGCAATCCACAACCACCTGACGCTGCTTCTCTCCTTCCTCCATGACACCCTCGTCCTTAACACTTCTCTTTTTTCTCTTTCTTTCTCTTTCTTTCTGGAACTCTTCTCCTTTTCATGACCTAGAAACGGCCAACAAACTGATCCGGGAGACTTTATTCAAATATGGGTACAATGGTATCCATTTGCAGCCGCCCCCCGTCGATCCCTCTTCTGAACCCAAACTAAACGAGTCGAATTCCAAAAACGTCGCGCGGAACGAAGCCGCCTCGACCGGCAGCCTCGAGCGCGAAAAACCCCCCTCACGAACCGAACCGGTTCCCCCCTCTGCTACTAAAACGAAGACCTCCAAGAACGAGGACCCTCGTCCCCTGCCAAAGGCAAAACCGGCCGAGGGCAATGCTCCGCCTCCGGCGAAACCGCCCAACGATGCAAAAGCACGGGCGCCGACGAGCGAACGGCCTCCACGACCCGCCTCCTCCTTCAAGGGAGAAGAAAAGAGGCCCACCCGCCCCGAACGAATTCCGAGCTACGACAGGCGAGAGAAGGAGACGCGGCCCCACCCGCCGCCGCATTCGCGGTACGATCGCTACGAGGGGGCGGCATGGAAGGGCCAGAGCGCCTCGACCGCCTCCAATACCCTCTACGGTCGCTACCGGAGCCGGTTGGAAGTGCGGGATTCCGCCGACATACCCCCGAGATACCCGAGACGGTTTAGCGAGCCCCGCGAGAATGGCGAGAAGCGAGCCCCCCCTCCACGGGAGAGCCGGAGATTGCGCGACGACTCGCGAGAGCGAACCCGGGAAAAGCGGCCGGAGAACCCGCCTGAAAAGCGAATGGACACCTGGCTTCCCCAGGACCGCGATTGGTCGTTGCCTCGGCCACGGGCCCCGTCTCGGGCCCGGACTCGATCGCCGTCGCGCTCCCGGTCGCGGTCGCGATCCCCGTCCTCTGACGACAATCCGCGCTTCAAGCGTCTGAGGGCCGAGTGCGATTCACCCTCGAGGCGATCGGACGAATGATGCCATCCCCCCCGCCTACCCGGATCAGGCATCGGCGATCCCTTCCCTTCACAATGAAGGGCAGGAACAGCGACGTGTCATGGCAATCTCTCTTCCAATGCCCGTCGTTCTACCCTGTTTGGATTGAGATGGTGCCCCGAAGCTGTTCTCTACCCGGCATTATTTTAATTGTTCTCATCCCATGTATAAAATAGACGGACATTGAAGCTATTCTAACCCTTTTAGTACTAGCTATGCCACTTCTGCGGGCAAACGCGTGTTGGGACTGCCGCATCCTTCTCGACGGGAAAGTAGCATGAGGGAGGACTTCTCAGGACACTTTCCTGTCGAGCATCGCATTGGGCATGTCTTTCCACGGGCAAGACCATTTCCTCTACGTCAGACTGTGTTATTCTTATTTTTTATGGTTTGGGTTCCCTCCTCCCGGCATGGCGGATCATCTCAGACAAGCTTGTTGTCCGGGATGAGGGTGGAGGTGGTGGAGGTGGAGGAACTATGTGGCTCGTTACACTGTAATAAATTGGATGGTTCATTTCTGATTGAAGATAGATGAAACCTTGTTTAAGAAGAGGCAAGCGAGCCTCGGCCTACAAGCTTGAGCCATTTTCCGGCCAATTTTGCGAAAATTGAAATTGCATTGTTCAAATTGGTTTTGATTGCAACTTTACAGAGAGGATCATATCGGGTGACCGCGTTTGCAAACTCCGCGGGGCCTACTTCAGTCCCGCATGCCACCCTGCTTCCTCTCTCGGCCCTCGGCCCAGGGGGCTCCCCCCCTCCCCCCGCCCTCCTCCTGCCCCTGGCGGCCGCCACGGCTGTAGGAGATCGGGTTGCAACCACCCGTGTTTGGGCGGCAAAACCGCCCGATGTTGGGTGGGGGGGAGGGGGGCGGCTCTGGGACAGTTTCGTGTGAAATCATGGTGCAGTTTGGCTTAGTGAGGAAAGATGACACTAACACTTGGTTGTTTATGCGCTTGGTGAGCTCCTTGTGCCCCTCTCTGGTTTGGGCTATGCGCATGCTTGCCCAACCTCCGTTTGCAGAGCCATATTAATTACAAGTCACAAGACTCTGCGCATTGCCGTAATTTAACAAACGAGGAAGGTGACACGCATTTTCGTTGTGGTAAGGACTTGATGACGCATGCATCCCCATCACAGGGTTGGACAAGAAGCGGAACGCGACTGAGACACCGGCCTTCTTCACGGCAGGGATCCCGCTGGGACTCCTCTGGTGGCGAGGGCAAAGGCCAGCTGCCAGAGCGTGCGGGAGGGAGGGCGGCCGCGGCGGGGGCCGCAGAGAGAGGCAGGAGGGGGCAGAGGGGGGAGGAGAGGAAGCACCGCAACGGGGATGCAGGCGGCGAGTCATCAAGCAACTAGCTCAGGGTGATATTTCCATATTGCGGCTAAATGTAATTTGCACATATTTGCTACATGTTTCTGATCATTCAGGCATAATTTCCTCTCTCTTTCGTCTTCTCTGCCCCCTCATTTCACCGATCCTTTTGGCCCGCCGCCATTGGCCCGCCCTCTCATTTTCCTGTAATGTGATGCTCTGTTTATGTGCAATTTCCCTTTGTCAGAAAAGTTGGCCACCCAACTCATTTTCCCACACCGGCCAATCTCACACGTCCTTCCTTTTCGCGCTCATTAACCGCTTAATGACACGAAAAAGGAGAGAACAGTTTAATGCTTTTTTTTTGGGCCTCTTGTTCCCCCCCCCCCCTCTCTCTTCTTGCCCTCCTCTTCCTTCCCCTCTGGCCCTCATTCACGCCACTCGCCTCCCATCCACTCAGCTTCAAGACCCCAAATTGCTCTATAAAAGGCCCTGCCCATTTTCCCACCCTCCTTCCTCTTCATTTTCTGTTCCTCCCATTTCTCTCTCCACTTTCTCCCCTCCTGCTTTCCAGCGCCTTCATCTTAGACAACCTCCTCTTTAATTTCTCCTTGCTCCTTGGCAATTGTTGCTGCTACCTGCTTCTTGTGCTCTTCTCTTGACCCTTTTTTTAATCCTGCATATCCATCATGAGTGACGTTGAGGCTGCTCCTGCTTCTGCTCCTGCCGCCGTCGCCCCCAGGGCATCTGCCTGCGGGCTGGGAACATTCGCCTTTGCGATGTCCTTCTTCGTCTTGAACCTGTTGCTTGCCGGGGCATTGTAAGTAGCTACATCCCCCGCCCTCTCCTGGGTCGATGCTCAGGGGGGAGATGATCCTTCTCTCAATGCGACTCACGATCTCTCTCTTTCTTCCCCCCCCCCCCCTCTTTCTAGTGGAACGGATGCGTCGACCAACCTGGTCTTCGGTCTGGCCATCTTCTACGGAGGAGTCGCACAATTCATTGCGGGTCTTCTTGAGTTCAAGGCGGGCGACGCCTTTGCCGGCACCGCCTTCATCTCCTATGCCGCCTTCTTCCTCTCCTTCGCTGCCTTCTCCTTCAACGGCAGCAACGGGGTAGCCGCGTACGGAGCCAAGGCGGGCCACGCGATGGGCACCTACTTCATCCTTTGGGGCTTCTTCACCCTCATCCTGCTCCTCGCGTCGCTGCGCCGCCACCTGGGCCTGGTGGTGTTCCTGTTCTTGGTGTTCCTGGCCTTCCTGCTGCTTTCGATCGGCGCATTCGTCAGCAACTCCGGCTCGACCACCGCCGGCGCCATCATCGGCATTATTGCCTCCGTGGTCGCGTGGTATAACGGAATGACCGAGTTCATCAACAAGGACACCTCCTACTTCGCCCTGCCCTACGGGCGAAAGTAAGGGCGTGCTGGCGACCGCGACCCTGCCCCGCCTCCACCGCTCCCCTTGACCCCCCCCCCACGCCCCAACGATCACAGCCCCCACCGCCCAGTCTGAAATTCATATATTTCATATATTTTATGGTTTCCTTATCACGATTTCTTATGTATTCTAGTTTCTTTTCTTGCAGAGTATTTTCACTATAATATCTGTGTGTTCACTAATGCCTTGGCCTACTATGACCCATCTCCTCTTTGGAAGCGTTTTATTTTAATTAATAAATGTCCTTAATGCTCCTTTTGGATACTATTGCCCTTTCCTTTTTCATTTGGATTCACACAAGCTTTATTTTCCTGTCATCCCTTCCAACTTGGGACAAGGTTTCCCTCTCTTTTCAAAGGGCGCGAATTATTCCATTTTGGGCAGGTTCTCCTTTTGTGCTCCTCTCCGCATTTGGATTGGCGAGCAGGTTCATCCGCTTTTCAAACATGTACGGCGACTGCACCTTATCTTGCTGAAGCGAGGCTCGAGTGGCCGATCCCTTTGATTGATGATGTCCCTCTCCTGCCCCAACAATTCTGGAGAAGAAACCTGGCCGCACACTCAGCATGACTGAGCCGAACGAATGCAAATGAATCCAATCCGCAAATCTGACGAAGAACAGAAACAAGAGAGAACACGTAGCGGGGCGAGGGGGAGAAGCAGGGCCCAAGGGGTCAGTTCAGTCATCCCAAAATGCATTCGTTTTGAACAAAAGAGCACGCCAAGGCATGAAATTACGGAATGTATTCATGGAAGGGACAATGAGGAGCAAAGTCAATGGGATGGATAATCGAGAAAGACAAATAGATCCAGGGCGTTTGAAAGGTTGTTTTAGCTACTGCACGGGAGGCGCCTGTATCCTCGCTTCATGCTCCTCGCTTCCATGCCGCTGTCTGTTCAGGACAAAAACGTGGAGAGGTGCAATGCAAAACCAGATCAAGACCGAGGGGGGTTCGGCAGAGATCAAACGGCATCCACCTGCGTGAGAGGGTCTCATCGCTCTCGCGCCAATAGATGCGCGGGCTAAACATTGCCAACCGACGACGTCAGGTTGGCTCATCCTAGTGAACCGGCGTGAAGATTGGCTGGCGTCAACCCTGCATGGACCTCCCGCCCCACCATCGGCACCATGAGGTGGGGCCGAGTTTGTATAGAGCAGCCTAAGGAAGAGGATGCGGCAATACGCAAGGACACTATGCACACATGGCGTTATCGCCGTGGAAAAAAAAATAAAGCCTGCTCCCCGTTATCCTTCCTAATCTTACCGATATCGTGTCAAGTTCGATCCGTTTGGACCGGCTATCAACGCGCTCTTATCCTATTCAGCTGGAGTCGAAAAGCGCCCCCCCCACTAGACTTTTTTGAATGCCTCTCTTTATAAAATCGGGGCTGACCTTTATTACAGCAATGCAGAAAATATAATAAAATTGCTTGAGGGTGACTATGATTCATGTTCAACTAGAAAGTGCGTCAATTGTGGCCTTTTATTTGTACATTCAGATGGGAGCTAGTGAAAAGCCTATTGTAGACCCGTCAAGCAGATGGGAAGGCCACCCAGGGCGCGTAGGGGATTTCGTATTAAAACCTATAATGATAGTGTAGCATTCCTCGCATTGATATGCGCTCTACACATGATAGTAAGCATGAGTTCCTTAGAAGGCTCGGAGGAGGGGAAGTGATCTTGAGGACGCAATTCCTCTAGTTGAATTCATTGAGTGGAATCCAAACTAAGCCACGAGTTGTGACCGCCTCTGTCTCCCATCTTCAATCGAAACTTCCCGGCATCCCAGTCTCTTCCTCCTCTTTCCAACCATTCAATTAGAGAAAAATGTCGGCGCCACAACAGAGGTCGGGTATTGCCGTCGGTCTGCAGAAGGGTTTCATCACGACCCGCCGTGAGGTCCCCGTGAGACCATCCCGCAAGAAGGGTGTAAGTTATCTCTCCTATAGAATGCATAGATGGATGGATGGATGGATGGACAGATGGATAGAGGGGGGGAGAGGGGTTGAAGAGGACGAAGGGGAGGTTTTAGGCAGATGGATGGATCCTGGGTAGAATCCAGGGATAATATACAAGGGAGAAGAAGAGGAATATAGCCTGAGCGAGGAATTCTATTTTGGCTGGATAGGGGGGGATGATGGATTGATCCCAAGCCGATCTATAGTTTTTCGTGTGGAGATCCATCCGATCGATCTATGCATTTTATTTAAGCATCGTCTTACCTTTATTGATTCATCTATTTTTTTTGTGTGTATTTAGACTCTTTCCAAGCGCGTGCGCTTTGTCCGCGACATCGTCCGTGAGGTGGCTGGCTTTGCTCCCTATGAGCGCCGTGTGATGGAATTGCTCAAGAACTCCAAGGACAAGCGTGCCCGTAAGCTTGCCAAGAAGAGGGTGAGTTGATGTGCATCCGCCTGATAACCTCAATACCTGGATTAACCGCCGTTTAATTTCTTTTTGTAGCTCGGCAGCTTGGTTCGTGCTAAGAAGAAGGTCGACGAGCTCTCCACCGTCATTGCCGAGAGCCGCCGTGCCCACTAAATGGTATTGACTTTGGATATATCAGCCACTTTCTTTGTAATAAACAAGAGTGATTTGCTGCAAACAATTGTCGTTGAAGTGTCTCTTGAAACCTTGTTTCTACAATATACAGCCCTTCCTATCGTTATCTAGGGATGGAGCAAAGGATATCTATTTTCTAATTTTTTTTTATTATTCGAAATATTACACGCGTAACATCGTCTATTTGAATGAGAGAGAAAAAAAAAAAAGAAACAGGATAGAATATAGGGCAAGCGATGCTTAGAGGGCCTTGACGTTGATGTTATCGAATGCCTTCCTCTCATCGTGCTCTGCTGCGACCTCCTCGATGGTCTTCTTCAGGTACCGGACATCCTAAAAGAGCAAAAGCGGCAATCAGACACGATCTTCCCCCCATGCATTCATCCATGGTAGCAGCAACTTACATCCTCGGGCTTTAACCACTGGTTCTTTGGCAATTCGTCAAGGTTCAGCGATGCCTGGAACGCATTTTTGAAACGGAATGCACGCAGGTTGTTCTCCTCAGCGTTGGTGCGGCGGAGTGCCTCGCGCACTACATCGTTTTCCTCAATAACGATGTCGTCGTACTTCAGACCTGTAGAGGCCATGGGCGATGGCCACCACGGATGGATTTAGCAAATCGTCGACGAATAAACATGGGCGATGGTCGCCTCTGACTTACCGTAACGGCGGTAGCCCATGAGATTGGCATACCAGTTGGCAACGGGGGTCAGCATACCGCGGAGGAAGCGGCTGTTCTTGACATAGGGGGCCAACGTGTAGTTCACAAACATGTTGAGATGTGAAGGGAAACGACGGACTGGGATAGAGAAAAATCAAAGCAAATTGACCAAAAGGACAGGGGGAGTTTGTTGTGTTTGTGTTGATGACGCAATAGAGTGACATCATCTATTTATTTCACGAGCGAGAATGGGATAGAGGGGGCAGTCTGGAAAAGGATAAACGGTTTTATTAAGGAAACGCGACTGCTTTTATCGTTTTCTTCCATCGCCATCTATTCCACTTCTAGATAGTGTTCCGCGGGCAGGGCCAAGCCAATGGAGGGATGTTCAGCTCGAGGCGACAACTAGAGAAGCGGACAGGTCCGCACAACCTGGATCGATTCCATTACTTGCAAGAATTGGTCACTGAATTCCAAGAGACTCAAAGCCGTGGTAAGTTTTCTAGACTGTGTTAGGACAGAGAGGCTCGGCTCCCGATCTCACACAATTGAATAGACGATCGGTTGCAGGTGCTCGCCAATCTCGCCAATTTCGCCTACGATCCCATCAACTATGAATGGATGCGGAAGCTCAACGTCATTGACCTGTTTTTGGGTATGAAAATTGCTGTTTTGAGAGCTAGCGCGGCGTGTCGCAAGGGGCTGACCTAATTGCTTGCGTAGATGTGCTAGCCGAGGAGGAAGGGGGCGAGAAAATGAAAGAATTCGCCATAGGAGGCCTCTGTAATCTTTGTTTGGGTATGTGTTGCGAATCATGGCCGATGCTGGCCCTTGGCTAGGCACTAAACTTGTGGCCCTCATTGTACGTTTAGATGGCAAAAACCGGGAGCTGATCGTGGAGGGCGATGGCATCCCGCTGGTGGTGTCGTGTCTCTCAAGCCGCAATGAGGAAACGGTTCTCTCCGCCATCACCACCCTCATGTTCCTGTGCACACCCGCCACATCCAAAGGTAGGCTGAAAGAGGAAGCAGGCGCGGGCGTTCTAGCCCGCGCCTGGTCGTCGGAGAGGGTCTGACCGTCCAAGTTTGGTCTCGAAGCTATTCTGATAGGAAGCGTCCGCGAGTGCATGTTGCAATTTGTCCACTCGAGCAACCGGAGGCTTGCGAATCTTGCCACCGTGTTCGTGGAGGACTGTCTCGTTGGCAGAGCTGAGTCTGATTCAGCAGGAAATTAAAGCGGCCGGGCAACCAACGTGGGCTTGCACAGAGAGGATCCAAAACCTTGCGCGTTGGCGCCAGAGCACGATGCGAGCTTCGGAGTTGCGGCCCAAGGGTTCACAGAGAAATAGAGTTGGATGAACCCGAATAAAATACAACCCTAACCGCGGGCTCCTCGCATCCTTCCCAATTCTTGTTCTCTGCCCCTCTCGAGGCCTCTCTCTGCCTTCGCAACCCAACCGCCCCTGGCCCTCGCCTCTCCTCTGCAAATTCCCCGGCTAGCCCAACCCTCTCGCGCTACCGCTTGTCCCCTTTCTCGAGCGTCCTTCCGGCTGACCGCTCGGCTACAAGGTAGGCCGCCCTCCTTCTTCCCTCCCCTCCTCCTAATCCCTTTCCGGACTGCTAAATGGTCCGTTGTCGCTCCCGCCTTCTGGCTAATGGTGCCATTGCTCCCTGCTCCTTCGAGCCATTTCTGGTGTTTGAATTGGGCTTTCTGTTGCTCCTTTATCCATTTCCTTGCAATTCTCAATTAAAGAAAAAAAAATACTCATTGTGAAATTGTAGCTGCTACCCGCCGGCGATTCCCTCATTTCCCTTCTTCGGGGCGCAAGAGAGAGAAAAGAGCATCCCCCTTCCTATGATACTGCCTGGAAAGAAAACTGAAGCTCCATTATCAATGAAATATTCGCCTGAGCCCCATCGTTACCGCTGAATAGTAAAACTTGCCCTCGATTCCATCCCCACCATTCTCTCCATTCTCCAAACCCCTGTGTCTCGACATGCGTTACAACTCTATCCCTGCGTCAATGTACTCCATTGCCGAGAAGGATGCGGATGCCTCTGCCTCGGGCCATCCCCTCCTCAACAGCGCCGCCCCCACCTCCACCTCCCCCAGCACACGCTCGCGCTCATTTTCCAACACCTCGGACTTGAGTGTGACGATCGAAAAGGAGGATTGCCACACGGTGCAGGTGCACTTTGCGGGCTACGTGAAGCACAACCATAGCAACTCGCTCTTTCGTAAGGCGCGGCGCGATTTCTGCGTCCTCACCAACGCGGGCCTGTATCGGTTCAAGTCGCAGCAGAAGGCGGAGCAGGTGTTCACGCGGCTCGATCCGGCCGCGGTGATTCCTGCAGCCGACGTGAAAATCCCGTCGGACAGCGACATGATCCTGACAAAGCACATCTACGGCGTGTACCGCCCGGCGCACCCCGGGTGCTGGGCCTTGAAAATTCTGCACTTCCACCCGGTGACCAAGGTGCCCATGAGCATAGCCATGGTATTGGACTCCGAGCACGAGCTGGGGATGTGGGTGCTGGCCTTTCGCCGGGCGGTTCAGCGCTGGCTGGGCTCCATGGTCACGGTCACCCCGACCAACCAGCAAATGGCTCTGGAGCGGATGCGGCGGGTCAAGGACCTGCCCGACCGTACGGAGCGTATCCTCCTCCAAAAAGTCGCGCTGCTCCATCACCCGAACCTGCCCCACCACGCGTTGAAGAAGGCGAAGCAAGCGCCCACCCTGCCCAACGTGGAGAAGGAGATCCTCGGCACCGAGCCGAGCCTCAACGTGTGCCTTGCCATCGGCCGGTACAACCTCTACCTTCTGCCCGGGGCGTCGGCCCCGGATCCGGAATACGTGCGCGTGATCGGCCAGGAGGATCGCCACGGCCTCCTCTCCATCGTCGAGATCCGCACGGACGGCGGCGACGACACAATCCACCTTTCCCTGCGCCGCCGCAATGGGGTGCCGTACACCATCACCTTGGTGACGTCGTTTGCCTCGCAGGTGATCAAGGAGCTTGTCCGCTCCATCGACACCCTCACCCACGTCTCCCACCCGCACCAGCGCGGATACCGCCTCTCGGTGCCCGACCCCCAGCCCTACACCGGCCTCCGCCCGCTCCTCGACATGGGCAAGCTTCCCAGCCGGGGCTTCCAGGTGTCCCTCGAGGCCCACTGCGCGGGTTCGGCCGTCAACGCTTCTCGCATCAAGGTCGAGCTCACCCCGCTCGAACAAGGGGTCCGAGTGCAGCTCCTGCCGCCCGAGGCCGGGGACAGCCAGCCCTACAATCGCTTTGAGCTGCTGGCGTTCTTCAGGGCGGTGCGCGGAAACCTCCTCTTTCGCGAGGTGGTGGTGCGGGACGTCAGCCTCGCCGACCTGGAGCACTGGATCCCGAGGGAGGGCGACGGGTGGGCCACGTTCCCCGACAGCCACCAGTCGCAGCACGACGTGAACATGCTGGCCTCGGAGCTGTACGCGCTGGTCATCTCGAACCGCAACCTCCGCAAACTCGATCTCACCGCATGCGGCATTCTTGGCGCGGGCCAGCAGCATGCGGCCATCTCCGTCATTGGGTCGGCCATGTGCACCAAACAGGTCGGGCTGAACGCGCTCTACCTGGGAGGGAACCGGATCCTGAGCGAGGATCTAAGGAAGCTGGTCGAGGGGATCCGGAGCAACCGCAAGGCCATCCGCGAGTTCAGTTTGGAGGGGTGCGGGCTGGACGGCCGGGAGGTCGCCATGCTCCTTGCCGCGCTGTTGGAGGGGACTCCCGAGCACCTGACCCACTTGGACCTCGGTGGCAATGCCCTGGAGAGGGACGCACGCGAATGGCGGGCCCAGTTGGACGAGCTGTTGCACCGCGCCACCCGCCTGCGCACCCTAAACCTCGGCGGCTACTCCGCGATCGAGACGGTCCCGCTGCATCTCACTCTGCTACGGCAGCTTGACGTGAGCGGGGTCCGGCTCGGGGATGCCCAGATCCATTTCCTCACTGAGTATCTCGCCTCCGATGCCGGCCAAGGGTTGGAGCGGCTCGCCGTAGAGGCGTGTCATCTCCATGGCGGGCACCTCGCCCAGCTCTTCCACTTCGCCCTCCCAAAGATGCACCTCTCCGCGGGCCGCAACCCCCTGGCCCGCGAGCTCGCCATGCTGCCAAAATTCTCGTTCGCACTGCTGAACAAAACGGGGCCCGAGTCTCTCTCCCTTGCGCACACCGAGTGGGACGACTCGACCTTCCGCGAGCTCGCGGAGTGCTTGGCCCGAAACGTCTTCCTGAAGCGTGTGGATCTGGAGGGGGTGCGCATCCTGGGGGGCGCGTCCGAAGACTCGGCGAGGGTGCTGAAACTGTGGATGCGGGAAAACACTGTGCTGGAGGAGCTGAGCGTCCGGGGGTGCTCCAGGGCGGCGGCCAAGGAGGGCGACAAGGGACAACGGGTGCTGGCGAAACTGCTGGTGAGCGCTCTGCCCACGCTGGCCGAGAATCGCTCGCTCCGCAAACTGGACCTGACGGGGCTTGGCGTGGGCGATGCAGGGGCGATGGCCATGGCGGAGGCTCTTCGCCACAATACGACGCTTCACACGCTCAACATGGACGCGAACGAGATCACGATGGAGGGCTTCTCCGCGCTGCTCCACGGCATCACCGAGAACTCGACCCTGCTCCACTTCGCGAAGCCGAGCAAGGACGTGTGGCACCAGGTGCAAATCCTGTCCGAGGAGATTATGGCCACCTACCAGTACGAGCAGGAGATGCGGTTCTTCCTTGCGCATTCGACCGGGGCCGACGCCCGGCGCACCAAGGAAAATGTCGAGGTGCAGATTCAAGGGCGCAAGGCCGCGGAGCTGACGAGGAGCAGGATCGGGCCCATGGTGGACGAGATATGTGCGATGGTGGAGCGCAACTGGAAGAACCATCGAAAGGCGGCGGAAGCGGCCCTCGCCAAGGGGGCCGAGCCCGCCTCAAACCTCGAGTGGGAAAGAGGTGTGGGGGAGAGGAACGCAATGCGCTCAGGCCCATTCTCTTCCCTCTCGCCCACTTTCTCGATGTCCCCCACCGACTCGCCCATCCCGATGCTCACGTCCATGCACCCTCCACCTCCTCCCCCGCCTCCACTTACCTCTCCTTTACCCCCCCTTCCCCCTTTTTCTTCTCCTCTCCCTCCCCCGCCTGCCTCTCGCAATGTGGCGCGCCTGACGAGCACCAGCAAAAGGCAGGACTCTCTAGGGTACTCCTTCTCCTCTCCCGGCCTCTTCTACGAGGAGACAGACTTCAACTCAGCGAGCGTGTCTCCCAGCTCCGAGCCCGTCACCCCCATGCAAGCGCAAATGTATCATGGATCGCCTATGTGGACCCATGGAACTGCAAGCAAACAGAAATTTGCACTTCCCCCTTCCTACACCCCGCACGACCCCTCCTTCACTTCCCCGACCTATCTAAATAGAAACTTCGGCAGGAGAGAGGACTTAGCTGAGGCCGAGATCGAATGCGGAGACCGGGAACAGAACGAGGTGTTGGTACCGGCAGAGCTGTTGATGGGACTTGATAATCTCAAGAGCCATGGGGAAAGACCTGTCGTGAACAGCCGGAGCATTGAGGCAGAATTGAAGCAATTGAAATTTTGATGCTGCAAGTGCAGCCTCCCTCCCCTCCTCCCTTTTTTTTTTTTAATTTCCACTGTTGCTACGATACCTATACTCCTACTTCTTATTTATCTCTTTTATTTATTTATTTATTTTATTTTATTTTATTTAAATATTTATTATTTTCGATGTATTGTATACACTTTTTTTCTTTATATATCTGCAATATTTATGTAAAATCCTAACTCGGCTAACTTTTACTATAGAAAGTGGGGAAAAGTTGATGTTATATTGTCTTTAAAAAAAGCTGATGGTTACCAACCGACGTGTTTTTTCTTTCTCTATTTATCTCTTTTGAGGGGGGGAGGGAACGGTGTAATAAAATGCAGTTGGTATTTGAAGTCTCGTTTACTTCAACTTATGAATTTGCATTGAGTTGACTGACCGCAATTTCATGGAAATACTAACCAAACAAACAAACTGAAGGGAAGGCGTATATCTTCTTGTTGTTTTAGAGTCACTCTAGAAGGCAGGGATTCAATCAGCTTTATATTGATAGAAGGAAAGAAACGAGACAAAAAAATTTTGACGAGAGTGGGATTCGAACCCACGCCTCCTGATAGAGACCACGACCTGAACGTGGCGCCTTAG
This sequence comes from Calcarisporiella thermophila, assembly GCF_041956535.1. Classification (NCBI taxonomy): domain Eukaryota; kingdom Fungi; phylum Calcarisporiellomycota; class Calcarisporiellomycetes; order Calcarisporiellales; family Calcarisporiellaceae; genus Calcarisporiella; species Calcarisporiella thermophila. Next base: position 678,123 of record NW_027192208.1, read on the forward strand.
ACCGCTCGGCCATCTCGCCTGATTTTGTCATGTTTTGTTACGAGATAATTGGTTTTTGTATGGGGAAGTCACAGAGGCAGTCACATAGACATTCAGAAAGCGCGATATCTTTCAAGTAGAGCAGCCAATGGAATTGATTACCGCTACGTTGCCGACCCCTCGTGGTTACTCGCCGCCCTCGTGGTTACTCTTATACTCCCTCATGGCTATCTTATTGATGTTGAATGATACTTTGTTGTCTTATCTATCTCATCATTGAACACCAGTGAGAATTATTCTCCTTTGATCACAATTCTATTTAAACCCTTCGGTTTATTTTAATGTTCAACACCAATTCCCTGAATAATTAAGACCAATCTCTTATTTTTATTATTAAGATCCGGATACCCCTCCACACAAACCTCCTTTCGCCCGTAACAGTTTTGTCACAGAAATGTTGATATTTCATACAGACTGCGCCACGAGTAAAAATCTTCTTTTCTTCTTTAGTTTTATGGTAGCCATAACCAAACAATTTGACCACGAACTACAGCGAGGAATAAAGTCCAAGTGGTGGACGGCAATGAAACAGGAACGGAAAAGAGACTTCATCGATAAATGGTCAAGGGGAAACTGGGTGAACATCATAGATGATTCTGTGATTTTCATCCAGGACACCTCTGAAGATCAAATCCCAGCCCCAACTCCGGCTTGAGAACTGCACCCAACCCTCCACTGCTGTATATTAATACCATCTCCTCTATCATTCTTTTCCCTACCTTTCCTTTTTCCTTTTTTTTCCCTTTTTTCTCCCTCCTCTTCCTTTACTTTTTCAATCCTTCACTTCTTTTCGTTAATTCATGTACATAAGCAGCTTATCTTAATACCATTGCACACAATTTTTTGTCCCCCCCTCTTACAGTTATTCCTATCCCCTTCTTAATTAAGCTAATTGCTGTTTCCATACTTTCCTAGCTCTCTCCTCATCACCTTTTCTCTCTTACTCTTACACTTAA